>NC_058134.1:162785015-162933548 GCF_016433145.1 Gracilinanus agilis | reverse complement strand
TGTGAACTGATCCAGCCATTCTGGCTGGCAATTTGGAATCATGCTCAAAGGGCTATAAAAGAATGCCTGCCCTTTGATCCAGCCATACCATTGTTGGGTTTGTACCCCAAAGAGATCCAAGATAAACAGACTTGTATGAAAATATTTATAGCTGTGCTTTTTGTGGTGGCAACAAATTGGAAAAGGAGTGTACGTCCTTCAATTGGGGAATGGCTGAACAAACTGTGGTATATGTGGGTGATGGAATACTATTGTGCTAAAAGGAATAATAAACTGGAGGAGTTCCAGGTGAACTGGAGAGACCTCTGGGAACTGATGCAGAGCGAAAGAAGCAGAGCCAGAAGAACATTGTACACAGAGACATATACTGTGGTAAAATTGAATGTAATGGGCTTCTGTACCAGCAACAATGCAATGACACAGTACAGCTCTGAGGAATTTATGGTAAAGATGCTACCCACATTCAGAGGAAGGACTGCAGGAGAGGAAACATATAAGAAGAGCAACTGCTTGAACGTATGGGTCGGGGTGGACATGATTGGGGATGTGGACTCGAAATTACCACACCAATGCAACCACCAACAATTTGGAAATTGGTCTTGATCAAGGACACATGACAAAACTAGTGGAAATGTGCATCGGCCATGGGTGGGGGGCGTGCGGGGGATGAAGGGGAAAGTAGGAGCATGAATCATGTAACCATGTTAAAAATGAATATTAATAAATGTTAAAAAAATAGTTTGCATATTGGTATTTACCAAACACAACACTACTATTTTCATTTGGTTCTAGGTTTTGCTCGTTTATCCTATTCTGGATTAACTTTCAATTTCTTAAGCAATACCAAAAACCTTGGATAATAATTACTCACTGATATAGGTCAGAGAGGAGGCAATTAGGTGAAGGTGTAGCCGTTATGAAAATCTGACTTGTAGTCCTACCTTTGATGTACACAAGTTGTGTGGTCATGAGAAATTCATTTATCCTCTCAGTAACCTGGAGAACTTTTTAAGATTGTAAATTATAGCATTTAATGTGTATAAATGCACATACATATACATATCTGTGCATATTTGTTGATATGCATATGGGAATATCTACACACACAAACGTCATATATACCCAGTGTATATACATATGTATGAATATATGTGTACATATGTATATATGAAGATGATTGTATACTATTGCCATGTATACATATATTTCCCCCCAAAATTGTGATGTTACATAGAAATCAAATTAATTTCTTTTCCCCCCTTTTAAAAAAAATTTAGAATACTTTTCCATGGTTAAATGATTCATTATCTCCCCCTCCCCTTTTCCTTTCCCCCTCCCAGAGCTGACAAGCAATTCCATTGGGTTATACATGTATTATTGTTCAAAACCTATTTCCATGTTATTCATATTTGCAGTAGAGTGATAGTTTAACATTAAAACCCTAATCCTATCCCTATTGAATCAAGATATGTTTTTCTTCTCCACAGTTCTTTTTCACAAGTTCCTCTGGATTGTCCTGGATCATTGCATTTTTGCTAATAGTCCATTACATTTGATTGTGCTGCAGCGTATCAGTCTCTGTGTACAGTGCTCTCCTGGTTCTGCTCCTTTCACTCTGCATCAATTCCTGGAGGCCATTCCAGTTCACAGGGAATTCCTCCAGTTCATTATTCCTTTCAGCACAGTATTATTCCATCACCATCAGATACCACAGTTTATTCAGTTATTCCCCAATCGATGGGACACCCCTTCAATTTCCAATTTTTTTGTCACCACACACAGCTATAAAGATTTTTGTACAAGCCTTTTGAAGAAGTGATTGGGGCAGATTTGAACTCAGGACTTCCTGTCTCCATGTGTGGATCTCAATCTACTGAGTAACCTAGTTAACCTCCCCCCACCCCAATTTGCCATTGTTTTTTAAACACAAGGCTATCCAATTGAATTAGAGACTCCTTAGTCTATACAGATAATATTTACATGTCATATGCAGGCATGAAGATGCTTATTGATTTGTGTCTATGAGGCAACCTTTGAATTGATTTTCAGTGGAGATTTTTCATGAATATATACTAATCCTATCATGTTAGAAATTCCAATTAAATTAGAATATTCAGTGATATGCACATTCCCTATAGGTTTATAAAATTATTTTTATTATTATTAAATAAGATCTAGTTACATATTTTGTTCAGATTCATTTTAACGTATTAATCTACCATTAACAATGAATTATAGAAGAGTATAATTAAAAATGAATCATACATATTTAGTTTACATAGCTTTTTTCCTCAATATGTTTCTTTCAAGGATACATGGTTACACAAATAAAATACTTCAAATGGCATCTGTTACTTTTTTTCGACTCTAGTATAGAGTTCGTGCTATATTGTGTGACTTAGACATGAAGTCATTTTCAACCCCTTCCTCTTCGGCAAGGAATCTTGTTTTCCAAATTACTAAGAAAGTGAAGCCACCTATTGAAAATTCCTCCATATATCTGACTCTCTAACAGAAAACCTGAATACTGAATTTCTCATGTTCATTCTAGTTAATACTACTACCCACTAGGACTAATTACTGAATCACACATTTTTTTAAAAGTTACCTTTTTATCCAAACACAAAAAATCATTACTATAAAACAGCATAAATAGTAGTAGTTCTACTTCATACTTTTCAAAATTATTATATATGAAAGATTTTATTTAGTTATTCAAATACTAAGAGAGCTTAGTCAAAAATAATGGCTATTTTCTGGATGAGAAAATTTAAGATCAGATATCTAGTCTTAACTAAATTCCTTCCAATTTTCTTCCAAAAGGGATAAGAATTCAACAAATTGGTAACATTCTGGAAGCTGCAGGAGACACTGTATTTTGGTATTTTTTTAAATTCCCAGTGATTAGCACATAGTAAGTAATAATCTTTGTTGGATAATGGACAGATTGACTAATGGAACTTCCATAGATTTAATGCCATACGATAAAACTTGGGAAAATTAAAGATAGGCATTTTCTGTTGTGGTGGTTGTTCCATAATCATTTTAGAGTGGTTGAAAGAACACTATCATGAAATCTATGGATGTACATGAATGTTTTTAAATGCATGGTATAAAATGTATAGGATTACATAAGAAGAGAGAGCAAGAAGGGTTAAAATATATCATAAAAGTAATATAAAAAAAATAGGCCTTTCAAATAGTCATGAAAATCCTGAATCATTACCTTGATTTTCTTTATCTTTTCCCTTATGATTTTACTAATGATACTGAATAATATTCTTCCATTTTTACCAAAAGATGATATATGTACTTTGCATTGTGTTAGATAAGAGGCTTTGGAAAATTAGTCACTTTCATATTTTAGAAGAAATTCTTACAGTGAGAAAAATAAGGAGAGAATGTGAAGATGTTTCATTATCCATAAAATACATAGCTAGAGAAATGTGATAATACAATTTCCAGATTATAATAGCCTAACTCGTAAAGATGTTGCAGTCAAAATCATAAATTCATGAATATACTTTTATTTTGCTGAACAAAAAATAAATTATTTCATGTATTCACTGTCCTGTGTTTTTCCTTATGGGGGAAGCTATCACTACGCTTTATGAATTTTATTAGTTTCTATCCTCACAGTTTGAAATTCCTAAAACAAACATAAGGCCTATTTGAGGATAAAGTTTCCTTGGTGTAAATTTTAGTAAAACAATTAGTTGTGCCTTGAGAATTTTGTTATTTTGATAGTGGTGGTTTTGTGGGCTTTTCTCATTTATTGTTGAGAGAAAATAATAGTTATTTGCAACAATTAATAAGCTTTCCAACACATAGCTGGCCATTGCCCATGCCCAGCATTCTCTCTCTCATCTTCTTGCTTTTCCCTGGCTTATTTTAAGTCTTAGCTAAAAATCTTATCTTATATAAGAATCCATTCCGAATCTTCCCTTTTTTTAATACCTTTCCTCTGAGGTAACTGGCAATTTATATCATGGGCAGGTAGATATCTTATATGTATATATCTGTGTGTATGTTGTATTCATATAATTCCTGTGTTTGTTTTGGTAGATAGATTATTTTATATTGGTAGATAGATTATTTTATATTGTCTAGGGGGGTTTTAAATGGTGTTTCTCTTTCTAACTCTTGCTGCTGTGATATGTTGGAAATATATAGAAATGCTGATGATTTATGTGCATTTATTTTGTGTGCATTTTTATTTTTATTTATTATTTTTATTTTATTTATTATTTTTATGTGCATTTACTTTGCTTAAGTTGTTGATTATTTCTACAAGCTTCTTTGTTGATTCTCTAGGATTTTTTAAGTAGACCATCATATCATCTGCAATGAGTGATAGCTTAGTCTCCTCATTGCCTATTTTAATACCTTCAATTTATTTTTCTTTTCTAGTTGCTACTGCTAGTGTTTCTAGAACAATGTTAAATAATAGAGGTGACAATAGGCATCCTTGTTTCACACCTGATCTTATTGGGAAGGCTTCTAATTTATCGTCACTGCTTATGATGCTTCTTAATGGTTATAGATATATACTGTTTATTATTTTTAGGAAAGTTCCTTCTATTCCTATACTTTCTAGTGTTTTCAATAGGAATGGATGTTGTATTTTGTCTTCCCCTGTTAGATATAAGTTCTTTGAAGGCAAAGGTTATTTTGCCTTTCTTACCACAGCACTTGGTACAGTGGCTGCCATGTAGTAGGTACTTAATAAATATTTATTGACTTGACTTGATTATACCCCTAATGCTTAATGTCAGAAATATATTAGATGTGTAAGCCTAGACAAGTCACTTATCTTGAAGATTTAATTCTTTCATCTGTAAAATAAGAGGTTTGGATTTAGTGACTTCCAAGATTCCTTTCCAGCTCTATTTCTAAGATGTTTTAATAAGAAGAGAGAGGGGGCATGATTCTGCTATAGTTGACTTCCTATCACCGCACCTATGTGGTGTGTTACATCTTCTTGTTCCAGAAAAAACTAAGGTGAAATTCCATCCCTGCATAATAATGTAACCAAGGCACTAAGAAATATTTCATTCATCCACATCCATGGACCAGGTGAAAGAATCATGTTGGTTGTTATTTATTGAACCACAAAAGGGCTAATGTGTTTTTCTATAATATTTTCTTCAAGTCAGATTGAATACAATGCATGTTTGTTGCTATCTGACAGACTTGGGCCTCCACAAGAAAGGACCAAAGTTTGTGTGCCCAGCCAGATATTCTTATGAGGTCAGGTAAGTTAATGCATCTAGAGCTAATGGTTTTATCTTGCTGTGAGGTGGTTTTGATAAACATCATTATTCCAGAAACTACTGAGTTGAGGTTCTCTGGAAGTGTGCTGAGTTGCTTTCATTTAGGAAAAGAAATATTCCTTAAGAAATGCATGAAAGAAGTCCTGAGCCTTTCTAAACTTATCCCCTTACTTCTTTTCCTAGGAATGCAAGTATTAGAATGGAATGGAATTCCCCTGACTTCTAAAACCTATGAAGAAGTCCAGAGCATCATTAATCAGCAAAGTGGGGAAGCAGAAATATGTGTAAGACTGTGAGTTTTTCCCCATCTTTCTGTTTCCATTTTTTGGCTTTTCATGGCTTATTTTTCTTTGAAGTTGTTAAGGTGGAACCTTTTGCCAGTCTAGGATTTATCTGAAATTATCTGTAATTAGAAAATAAAGTTTAACAGGTTTCTTGAGTCTATTATAAAACAAAAGCTCTTTAGCATAGAGAGAATGCTCTTAATTTTGTGATAAAATGATGACAGTTCTTCCCTTTCATGTTTTCTATTAAACATGCTTCATTTAGATGAAAGCTATAGCTCACTTATTTTCCATGAAAAATGTACATCTAGGTTCCAATTGATGTAAATAATAGATCTCCTATAATTGTCATATTATTCAAATTCATGCTTCATATTTCTATTTGGGAGGGAACAAGTGATCGTTTTTTATATAAGTATAATTTCAAAGAGTGCAAATTTGAATATAGGTAATCCCCATAGGGAATTCATGATTCACATTAATTCTGACCTGGCAGTATAGAAAGCATTTCAGTATGAACTTGCATTTGCTCTATTAAAGATTTCACCTTAAAGAACCATTTTTATCAGCTCTGGACTTTTCTAATAGCACTGCAAATATGTATTAACTACAGAAGGGGGTCATGCTTGAGAGTTGCTTTTATATATCATTGATCACTTTTCATTTACTGACCTAATAAAAGACTGTGGTTAGAAGGAGGAAGGACCTTTTGTCTCAGGCTTCTTTTGTTTTCTTTAGGGATGTCAATATGCTCTCTGATTCTGAGAATCCCCAGCACCTGGAACTACATGAGCCACCAAAGGCTGGTATGTGAAAGTAATACGCTTCCAATTGCCTAGAAACTAAATCCCTTAAATATATTTTTAAAAAATTAAATAGATTTAGTTTTACAGTGATAGAGACTAGAACTATAATTCTAAAAGGAGTATTTTAAATGACCACAGTCACCCTTTAAATGCAATTGAGCATCTTCCCTGAAATTTAGAAAGTTGCTTTAAGAATTGAGAGTTTAAGTGATTTGTCAAGGATCACAAAGTTAGTAGGTGCTGCAGAGGAAGGACTTGAACCTCTGTCTTTAAGGTTCCAAGGCCATTTCTCATCCAGCTCCTCTTTAAATCATAATAAAATAATGCATACTCATTTAATTTAAGAAATTAGGAGAACCACTTATATTTTGCAAGTCCTGATAGTTAGCAGGTGCTTGCACTTTAATTTTATCATTTTTTTCTCAATGACTCAAAGATAAAGAAGAGAGTGTTGATTATTACTCTAATTTGTTTTTTCTAACATTGTTCCTGTCTTATGTAAAAAAAAGAAGAAAACTTGAGAATAAAACTGCCAAGTTCATTAGCCTTAATATGAGATACACAAATTATACAAAGTAAATGGGTCTGCAGAAACACCCAGTTTGGTCTGAAACCCTCAGATTCAGCATCAATATTATTTTCATAGGGAAAAAGAGAAACAAAGCTAGGGGGTTAAATCAGAACAACAAAATTAAACAGGTGTGGATATTCAGGGGGGATCAAAGTGTGTCTAAGATGGGGTTATTGAAAATCCTGACATTGGATTAGATTAAAGAATATATCCATCATGTGGCTATACGAGTTTGAAAGAAGGTCTTGACAGTCCCCTGGAAAAGAGGATCTAAAATCTTGGTAGAGAAGGAAATCTTCATCACCCTGAGTAGTTTGTTGTTGGATTATTAAAAAAAAAAAAAAAAAAAAAAAAAAAAACAAGAGAAGAAATGCTATTTCAGAAAGAAGGAGTTTAGATGGAAAATGAACAATGAATTGCAGGTTCTGAACAAGCAGGGAATTTTGGCATACAGCTACTCTGATATTGAATTGATAAATGTAATTCTATTCTCATATGAGCACATTATACCTAAATGGTTAGCTTACCATTCATTCTACATTCTAAAGTTGACTTAACTCAGCAATTATCAGTTAATTCCTTGGACTATTTCTTACTACAAAATCAAGGTAATTAATACCAATTTTCAGCCAGCAATTATGTTTGTCAATCAATAATAGCTCCTAATCAATAATTAAACTCATCACACCATGTAAGGGTTTAAGAAGTACTTATTGAATGAATGATTGAATAATGAAAAAGTTAGATTTCATGAAATTCAGTAACTTGTCCAAATTTGCCTAATTAATAAGTGGCAGGGCTCAAACCCAGGTCTTCATCTTGTTGAATGCAGTACTTTCTCTTCTCTTTGGTTGCTAGGTTTACAATTAATACTAAACAGTATTTATATAAACATTATGAAAGAAATTTCTCCCCTAATAAGTAAAACCCTATTAAGATTCACTTAGAGATATAAAGGATGCTTGGAAGGTAGAGAAAACAGACAAACAAAAACAGATCGCATAAAGCATGTTTCTGGAACAAGAAAGAACTACCCCTTTGATTCCGCATACTACATTTTTCTTTTTTCTAAATGAAGCAGTATATCTTCATTCTTTTAGGAAGATAAGTTTAAAAATTGGCAAGAAGTCTGATTTTCAATCTCTTCTGTACCTTAAACTTCTTTTGAAGCCCATAAAAATTACTGATGATCAAGAAGCACAAGAAGGAACAAAGGAAAATAAGAATAAATTACACGAGATATAATTTCCTATATAATGCAGAAGCACTTATTAAGTGCCTAACATGTGCAAGACTCTTTGCTAGGCATTGGGATTTCATAGACAAACATGAAAGTGTTCCTAACCCCACAAAGAACTTACGTTATTGATAACATGTTAATAATTTCCTTGTAATCAACTAATGGTTGACATTTTATCTTTGTTACCCAGAGTTCTAGTGTTGATGGAGGAGCATATGGTTTGGCAGCAAATCTTTCTGACATGGATTTAGAACATAAAGCTGTTTTTATCTTATTGTAGTGGACAAAGCAAAATCCCCTGGAGTGGATCCAAAACAGCTAGCTGCTGAACTCCAAAAAGTTTCTCTCCAGCAGTCACCATTGGTCCTTTCTTCAGTTGTTGAAAAGGGATCACATGTTCACTCTGGCCCCACATCAACTGCATCCAGTGCTGTTCCTAGTCCTGGCCAACCAGGATCACCCTCAGTGAGCAAAAAAAGACACAGCAGCAAGGTGAGCCATTTCTAAATATGTTACCAATTGATTTCTTCTTTCAGCTCATCTGTAGTTCAGTGCAGAACTGATGAGAGATGATTTTGAGTCACTGAGCTTTCTGCTCCAGCATCTTCAATTTTCCTCTGATAATGTAATTGCTAAGGAACGAAAAGCAAAATAATGTTTCTTATAAACTGAGATAATTTCTTGTCATAGTCTATCCTTTTAATCTATCAAAATTAATTTTGCTTCTACAAGTATAAAATAGATTATATTAGATCGTTGGATTGTATGTTCTTGGCAGATTTTTTAATGCTCTTTGGGTATTTTTCCACACTTCAAACCAATAAAAATAAGAGAAAGAAAAACACCTATGTGACCTTGGGCAGGGCACTTAACCTCACTCAATCTCAATTTAATCATGTGTAAAACAGGGGAAAGGATTGTACTGGATTCAATGACCTCTAAGATACCCCCAGCACCATCACCATGACTTTACAATCCTAATTCTTCTTTACAATTCATTGGCCCCTCTCAACATAGGGAGCTTTCTAAATAAACAGCTCAGCTTATCCCCTAGCCTCTTTCACAAATGGGAGTGTATTCTTTGCACTTTCCCAATGCCAAATAGGGGCAGTGCAATTCTCACAACTAGCCCCTTGAACGATATGAAATAAAACCTAATTCTCCTGATTCCCCAAGCTAGTCCTTTTTGGTTTGTTTTATCCTTAGTCACAGTGCTACTCCTCCTAGTGCTTTCCTCTGATATTTCCTTCTAGACTTTTACCTTCCATGTTTTCTGCTTGATGCATTGTTGCTATCTATGCAAGGCAGCAGATTTCCTAGTCAAAAGTTCATTAGTATTGACCAAAGGCTGTCGCAATCCTTTCAGAAAGAAGTGGAGGACTGAATACCTTCTATAGAGCAAATCTGTATTTACAGAGCAGAAGTGGAGAAAGAGTAAATTTCTAAGAGCAAGTAATGTCAGATGGAAATGATTTTTGCTTCTTAGTAAATGGATAGGCAAGATAAAGACAATCAGAGAATTATGAGTTGTGTTTATGGCTTTCGTACTCAGTTACACTGAACTCACTAGACACACTCACAAGTATAGGACTTAATGTAGGTGTGTATACATGTATGTACACATGCACACAGATATATATCATTATGTGTTTCTAAATGTGTATGCATGTCTGTACATCGATGTGCACACATGGGTGCTTACATGTGTATGTGTAATGTGTACATATACATTTTCCTTTCTAAGACTTCTCTGTACACTAAGTTCTTTCTTTTTCTGTTCTATACACACACCACACACACAAAACATTATATACATATAATGTTTCACACACATAAAACAATATATATTTTGCATATGTGGGTATAAATTTTTCTTAGCCAACAGGCTCTTTCCTTTTTCAGAATCCAAATTCTTTGTACTGAGTAGAAGCAAAGAATTTTAGAATTGGAGTGTGGATCATCTCATGTAATTTCCTCCTTTTACAGAGGAGGAGCCTGAGATCAAAAGAAGTCAGACAACTCACCCAGGTTCTCACAGCTAGCTCTTTGGACTCTAAGAGTTAAAACTGAATTCTGCTGATTCCCTAACTAGTGCTTTTTGGTTTCTTTATCCTTAGTCCTATTGCTGCCCCTAGTGCCTTCCTTTTGAAATTTCCTTCTATTACATATATGGGTATGGATATATAGATACATATATGTAAGCATATATGTATATAGTACACAGCTATCTGTATGTTGTCATCCCTGTTAGACTGGTAATTCTCTGAGATCAGGAATTATGTTTTTGCCATTCCCTTTATCCTCATCACTAAACATAGTGCTGGGCATATCATAAAGGCAAGTGCCTTTTTATCAAATGATTATACAACAGATACTTCCCCTTCCCTCCCTTTACTGTAAAGAATCATAGAGCTCAGGGGCAACTAGGTGGCTCAGTGAATATAGAGCTAGCTCTGGAGATAGAATGTCCTGGATTCAAACATCCTAGCTTTGTGACCCTAGGCAAGTCACTCTTATTGCTCTTCTGCTTTAGAACCAATAAATAGTATTGCTTCTAAAATGGAAGGGAAGAGTTTTTTTTTTTTTTAAAACGAGTGTCGTAGATCATAACACATGAGGCAAAGATTAGAGAGCCCCAACAACCCTACCATCATCACAATAATAACCTTTCTTTGCATGATGATATCACACAAGAATTGATATGTCCTGAGAGAAATCTGAAAAAACCCTTCACTTAGTATCACTTAAACATTTAAATCATTAAAAAAAAACCACTAAACCTATAAAATAATGTGCAAGATATGCCAGGCTGGACGAGCATATATTTTTTTCTTATCTACAAACTTTTTATTGTGATTTTTTTGGGAGACTAAATTAAGCTGACACTATAAACAAGGCAGCTAGGATTCGAATTTGTATGTTTTAAATCCTACTGAAACCATCACCCACATGCTTTGGCTCAGATTTAACTTTACTAAAAGGACCAGGTTCAAGTGAAAAGCTTATAGTATGGTATTAGAACACATTCTTCCTGAAAGATAATTCCCTAGAACACATGTTCAAATATAGAATTATGTCTTTGCCTAGTTCACATATTAACTGTTAATCCCCTGATTCTAGGAACATTAAGAAACATTAGAAATGCCCAGAATTATCCAAAGTGATGGATGCCTACCTAAGTACATTTTGCATTCACAGATTAAAGTACAAAGATTTTCAATGTCTAGTCACTTACAAGTCTAGCTGGCCTTTCTTTTGACAGATGTCATGTGGAGAGTGGAAAAAAAATTCTATAGTTCCTCTGGCAACTAATGAAAGATCAAAGCAGCACAGTGGGATGTTGCTAGATGTATTGATGTACTATTTTTTTTGTGCCAGAAATCAGGTTGTGTATGATTTTTCTCTTATTTTTGCTGATGTGAGGAGAGTATTTTGGATGCAGTTTTATGTTGGGAAAGATATTTCACTGACCAAAACAGAAAATGTGGACTCATCCATATAAAGATGTGATTTAGAAGCTTGCCAAATCTCTTTGACCTCTAATTTGTTGCATTTCTGAACCAGACAGACTTACATAAAAGTTGGTGGTCAGAGTGTCTGCTTATTACTAGCAACCTAGGAATTTCTTACTTGATAGAGATGGTCAAAACCCTCAATATCATATTTATGACATATATATATGTACATATACACACAAACATTTGTGTGTATATGTATATATATACATATACATATATACATCAATCAATTGCTGCTCTTATTCCCATTTTACAAAGGAGACTGTGAAGTTTGTAAAATGGGAATAAGAACAGCAATGGATGAGTTCATATTTTCTGTTTTGGTCAGTGAAATATCCTTCCCAACATAAGAGGCAGAGAAGTTAAGAGAACTGTCCAAGTTTACACAGATAATATACCTCTTTACTCAACTTTTCCTGATTCCAAGTGCTGCATTCCATTTGCTGTAACATCTAGATGCCACCAAGACACTCAGTAGTCAAATACAGTACTCTAATTAATAGATTCAGCATTTTAATATTTACACATGAAATGGAATCCCAAGATTTTATTTCTAAATAATTTTTCTGAGATTTATGGCATTGCACTAAGTGGTGTCTTAGAATAATCGATCGGGCCACAGCCCACAGTATATTATTATTATTAACTTCCAATAAAATTAGGCATGTACATAATTGCACATATATTAAATATGTTGGAGCTCATTTCTTTAAAAAAAGCTGTCTTGGCCAGCCCTTTTACTCTTCTGGCAAGGAGCTCAGTTTTCTCTTGCCTTCTCTCTCCCCAGCAAGATTAAGACCAATGCATATTTCTTATCTGCCTCTGGGGAGCAGGACTTCTCATTTGCTCTTTTTTGTTTGCAGCAGAGAGAAGGGGAAATTGTTTGATTTTAGTAAAATCACCAGTTTGAAAATAAAAGCCTTTCATCATCAAACTTGGTCACATTGTTATTTTGTTGACAGGAAGAAAATAAAATAACTTTTTTTTCCTAAACGGAAAAACATAAGTATCAATTCACCATTAGCTTTATAACAACTCATCAAGAGCATCATGTGGAATTTAGGTTAAAAATATCCCTTTTACCTAGATTTAAAGTTCCCGAAAGCCAACACTCCTGATATAGGGAATCTATTTTTTCCCTTTGCATAACCAGTCATTCCCCATCTTCAAAATGGTGCATTGTAACATAAAAGGGAAAAAATTACCTGTACACCCCTCCTAGACTTTCTCAGAACAGATGAATTCTACAGCTCCCAATAATCAGAGATTCATTAGCAACTTTCCATTGGATTACATATCTGCCAGACACTGACTATTCAAGGACATATGCATAATTTCCCTGACTTCTTCTGTCAGATTCTCTGTGTCTTAATTCTTTTTTTCAGAAAAGGTCCATATGGATATTTTTTACTGACTTGTACAACTATCTCAATTCCTCTCCTCTGCTGCTTCTATTGGACTGTTTAACAAAAGAAAAACAATAATAATTCTACATAAGTAGATAGTTTTCCTCTAATTCTTCCTTTAAGGTTACTTTTAGAATTCCTAGCTGTTTTCAAAGCTCATCTCAAACACTACCCACTACCACAGATCTTTCCTATTATTCCAGCTGCTAGTGCCTCCCCACTCACAAAATTGTCTTGTATCTATTTTGCATAAATAGACATGCCTGTATATATGATTTCATTGCAGAGAGACCATGAGGTCCTTGAGATCAGGAATGGTGCCTGAAACATAATGTGTCAGACAGTGTTTGCTATATAATGAACACTTGATAAATACTTGTTGATTAGCTGATAAAGAATATAAATAATTCTCGATACCTGTGTTCCTAGTCCTGTATTACTTGAAACTGATCTTTACTGCTGAAAATACTGAATAGTTTCCTTTATCCTCCATCAGACCATTGGTTTTCCTTCTGTTGCTACCAAGTGTGCTCCTTATCATTTTCTCCTCTTCAACATAACTCCACCCATAGGACTCAATGAAAAAAAAAATCTTTCATTTCAGCATTGTTTCCACTTATTTTTCTATATATTTGGATGGATCCATTATTTGCTTGAAGTGTGAACTGCTTATGATTCAGGTCACATCCCTTCCACAGTGCCTATGTAATTTTTGTATATTTTTGTATTATTTTAAACGGGAAATTAACCCAACAAAATGGAGCTCTACTCTAATTGTTTTATTATATGGGGTGTGGGAGGTATTTCTATACCACTTGAGGATTATATACAGAGCCATACATAGCAGGCACTTAATAAATGATAATTGAATTGAATTTGTGATAACAAATAGTTTAAATATCAATACAACAGTAGCTGGAAAATCATACTTCATCCCATACAACTTTCTGTTTCATTTAGTTAGTTCATATTTTTCATTCTTCCTGACTTCATTTTGAATGCTATTATGTTTTCTTCCCATGACACAGCATGTCATATGGGTAGTTTCCAGTTTCAAAGTATCCATTATAATTGATAATGAGGTTGTCTCAGTATTTATTTTTTAAAACTCTACTAAATTCTATCTAGCTTCCTGTTTCTTTTGCCCTTCCAGCTTCTTCTCTAAATGTTCATTAGATCATTTGATTCCGCTACTGGCTCTTCCACCTAGCTCTCTGATTACTAGTTTTCTTAAGCTGCTTTTTTTGATGTTTATAACTTCTTTTTTATTATCTTTCCCTGAATTATTTTATAAACCACTTTGTCCTTTAGACTGTCACTTTCCTTAGGTCTCAATTTTATGCAGTTTGTCAGTACTTTTTGAGATAAGCTGCTTGCTGAGCTCCTTTGGCCTCTTTGTTGCAGTGTTGGTTTATACCAGTTATATTTCTCTTGAAGTTTTTAATAGTATATTTTTTCCATTTCACTTTTTTATTGGTGAAAACTTGTTTAAAGAGATTCATTTACATTTGCTGCAGTTAGAAACAATGCCTTCCCATCTTTGCCCTTTCTATTAAACACTAACTTGCCAATGTTTAAGTTACATATAAGCTACATCAGATGGTTTCAAAATTATTTCTATATACATTAAAATCTATTTTTATGATGTCATTCATTGTTTATGATTCATAGCTTCATACAACTTACAGAAAGTACTTATGATATATTGGGTTGAGGCTTCAGAGTAGCATACAAGCTTTCCTTTCATTCTTTGATACCAAATCATGTTTTCCCACATCATTTTTATGGTCATTTCTGTTCACATTTTTGAATCAAAGCCACAGAATATCAGTATTTTTGAATTATTTTGAAGGTTCATGTCAAGTTCTTCATTAAAGTTTATCTTTTAAAATGGATATTAATGACTAAGCAGCATTTATATTTATGTTGGTTTATAAGATTATTCTTTTCGTTTACAAGATTAAATCTCCAAGAATTCCATTAGAGAATTTGTCTTGTTGTCTATGAATATTTATTTTCATTACTGACAATTTATTTAGAAAATGTAGGTGATAGTTTACTATAGTGGCTCAAAACACAATGTTCCTGTACATTCATATGTTTCATTCTCCTAGCCACTCCCCAATCTATGGGCACCTAATATATTGCAAGCCTTTACAACTATGTAAAAAAATGCTACTACAAATGAATGGCTACATATAAGAATTTTCTATAAAAGAAAAAAATAGAATCTTTTTATACTGCAGTTTTATAAATACAGTTTAATGCCTAAATATGATGCCATTTATATTATTAATTCAGGAACAATCTAATTCTCATTTATCATTTAAGATAAATGCAACAAATGATGAACACAATTCTTTAATCAGTCATTTATACTTCGATGTGACAAAGATCACTTTCTTTTGTTTTTACTAAACCTTTACCTTCTCTCTTAGAATCATTAATAGTAAGTATCAATTCCAAGGCAGAAGAACAGTAAGAACTAGGAAATTGGTTTTAAGTGCCTTGCCCAAGATCACACAGCTAAGACGTGTTTAAGGCTATATTTGAACCCAGAATCTCCTACCTCTAGGCCTGGTTCTCTATCCAATGAACAACCTAGTTGCCGCAAAGATTCTTTTCTTTTTTTCCCCCCAAAGAAAACTTTCAATGCTAGCTCCATGGTATAGTATAAAGAGTCCTGGTATCTGAAAAACTGGTTTTGAGTTCCATCTTTTCCACGTACTAACCTTGATTCATGGACAGTTCATTTTATCACTATGATCCTCACTTTCGTGATCTATAAAGTGGAGACAATGCAAGCTATTATTTCTGATATAACTGAATACAATACCTTAAAATGCTAATCATATTGATGAAGGTAGGAAAGTAGGAAAAGAAAAAATAAAAATAAAAACCCTATTTGAAACAGATCAACTGAAGATTGAATGCAATATGTTTTAATATCAAAAGTATATAACCATCAAAATTAATAAAACTTCAGAATATAATTGTTCTATGTAATAATTTTTGCATGTGTTCTTTATTATTACAGCCCACTGATGCAACAAAGTCTGTCTCTCATCCAATTACTGGAGAAATTCAGGTACGTAAATATAAATTAAGTTAATTGTTATTGTATATTTTTGAGAAACTCCTCCCATTGACATTATTGATATTGTGAACAATGGAGCAGAAAATGTCCTTTTTATTTATGACTTTAAGAAATGTTTAATTTTCATTTTTAGAGAAGAATATTTTTCTTGGAATGAATTTTAAGGGAATAAAAATGACCATGGTACTATCTTATAACAAGATTTAGAGAATAACTCCTCACATGTAATGGGATTACACAGATCATGAAGCTAACTTTCAGGTCATCTCTCAAGCTTCTACTTGATCCCCATATTCAGTCTTATTCAGAACTGTAGGGCAATAAAGAAATATGTTTATATATGTTTGCATTAGTTAGTAAATGTTTTTTCTCCCAAATAAAAGCTATTTAGTCAATCAAATGTTATTTTAAAGCCTGAAAAAAAAATCTATTTTCCCATGTTAATTGTTTGTGTTTCTTTATATACTGAAATAATCTGATCTTTTCAGATTAAAAATATTAAAGCTGCTAAATACATAATTTGTTGGCCATAAATAAATAATAAAACAAGATATATTAAAATAATTTTGCATTATGAAAGATCAAAGCCAGCATCTTCTCGAGCCCACATTATAAATGCAGATGACCACTTCTGAGGAATCCATTTAGTTTACTCAGGATAACAAATAAAGTCTTTTCATAAAAATCCTCTTAACTAAATAAAAGTTATAATAGTTTCTATGTTCCCTGACTTATCTCCAGCCATGACAGGAAAACAGTCTCTCTAGCTTCTCTCAAGGTCACATTCTTAACAGTTTCTCTCTAGGCTCACTATATAAAAGTCACTTTTTAATGTTCTTTCTAACTATGAGGAAGATAAACTTTCATAGTTTATCTTATAGATAGCGTAGATCAAAGTCAAGTGCATGCACACACACACACACACACACACACACACACACACACACACACACACACACACACACAATCTCCCTAACTCCACAAGGAAAATCACCTCATTGGACATTTACAACTGTTAGATTTCTAATTTCTTTGTTCTCAAAAAGAATCAATAATAATGTCTCAGATTCCTTCCAAAAGGCTTTTGAAAACAGAGTTTTCACTCCATGAGTGGTCATGTTGATTTAATTGTTATTCAAAACTTTCTGAAATTTTTTCAGTGACAAAAACCTTGAGAACCTCAATTACTTTGAACTAGTTTAAAAGTGCTATAAATACATAAGATTCCATTATATACTAGTCTATTTCCCTCTTTTAGAAATGTTCTTTAACTGACTGAATCAGTATCCTCAATGATCAATCAACCAGTAAATATTTATTTTAATACCATCTGTGTGAAGCACACTGTGCTGATGGATTTAGGGAGTTCATAAAAATGAAGAGCATAATTAAATCTTGCCATCCTTAAATATCTAATCTAAATCTGGAAATTAAAAGACATTTATAGACACTTATTTTGTGTCAAGCACTGGGGATCAAAAAACAAAAAAGGAAGATAGTCTCTGTACTCAAGGAGCTTACATTCTGATCTGAAAATACAATACATATAATGACAGTGATGGGAAATCATAGAGATTGTTAAATGTGTCATAGAGCAATTGGTTAACATGTCTCTTCCACAAATGGCAGTGCTAATTTGATTAATGTTCTGAGAGAACAAGGTAAAAAGAAAGATATATGTGGGTATCGATGGGGAGGGAGAATGCTGATTAAAAAATCATGGGGGCAGCTGGGTAGCTCAGTGGAATGAGAGTGAGACCTAGAGACGGGAGGTCCTAGGTTCAAATCTGGCCTCAGTCACTTCTCAGCTGTGTGACCCTGGGCAAGTCACTTGACCCCTATTGCCTACCCTTACCACTCTTCTGCCTTGGAGCCAATACACAGTATTGACTCCAAGAGGGAAGGTAAGAGTTTAAAAAAAAAATCATGGAAGGAAGATGGCCAGGGACCTGCAGCATTCAGGACTAGCAAATGTGAAGGCCCATAATTCTGAAGCCCAGATCACTGGAACAATAGATAAAGTGACTTAGTTGGTCATGGAAATAAAAGTTACCCCAGCAAATAAGATCATGTACTGGGTTTGAGATGGAATCTGTATAGCAAAGAAATCTGGCCTAACAGTGATTGGGGAACAACAATATGACATGTAAAAAATCAAAGCTAGGCACCAATAGATATTTATAAAAGAATCACCTGAGTGGCCCAGACATTAAGTGGTTTCTCAATGCAGAAGTCTCTGTAGATTGGGGTGGGCTCATTGAGAGTAATAACTAAGAATGAAAGTTTCACCGAGAAGAGGAATTTGAACTGGTCTTTGAAAGATTAGTAGGATTCCTTTACCTGGAAAAGAAACAATAGGTAGGTGGAATATCATGAACAAATGCATAATAGTAGGAAAATATAAAGTATGGGAATGGACCCTTCTGGCTATTAATGCAACAAAGTCATAATAGGGAAATCTGGAAAGGTAATCTAGGGTGAACATAAAGGTCTTTGAATATCAAGAAGGTGATTACTGTAATGCAAGGTGGCTAACAGAAACTTTTTGCTTCTGTAATTTCTAACGGTCACAAAACATCAGTTAAACATCTTAGAATGTTCAGAAAGTCAGTTAGAACTTAAAGCTATAAATAGAGGTGAAGTTCCAACTGACGGGGCTTTTGCCTTCTGGCTTTTGCTGTGGCTGGAAGCTTTTGCTTTGGCCTTTTGGCTTTGACCTAATCGCTTTGGCCTTGGCCTGTGTTTATTTTGTTTTGGGGAAATTTGGACTTATCTCATTTCTCTGGACCACTCCCTGATCTCCCATCTCCATCCCTCCCCTTCCCTGATTTTCCTTTGGGTTCTGATTGGAAGGGAGGGCTTGGCGATTGAACATTGTGGGTTTTAATTTTTTTTAGATAATTGGAGTATCCTCAAATAAGTTACCCCTAGGTTTGATAAAGACTTTACTTAAAAGGCAGTCAAATCTTCCTGACTGGGAGAGCCGGGCTCTCTCTGTCTAACCTCTCCGTGACCCATCCCCCACCCTCACCCCTTTCCCTAGCAGCAGTTAGAAAACCCTGAACCCCCTCCCCTTCTGACCGACCCTGGTATTAATAAATCCCCTTGTTACCTATTCAAACCCTGTGGTGAGTCATTGTGTCGAAAATTAAGACAAGGGCTCAAGGGGAAGGAATCATTTTCTTTTATTTTTTATAACATTACTTAAGAACAATTAATCTGATCTTGGGGTACAGGATAACTTTTAGCAATAGTATGGAGATCAAATGCAAAGAAACCAGTTAAGAAACATGGTAATTTTCCTAAGCACCAAGTGATAGGGGACAGAAATAGAGTGATGATAATGGGAATGGGAAAAATATACATAGGAAAAATGATTAAGAAAAATTAATAGACAGGACTTAATGATGGATTGAATATATCATAAAATGCTTCTGATTTTCCATTTCTAGCCATATTTCTGTCTTAACTGGATATCCTAAACACTATATTAATAGGACCTGGTTTGAAATCTTAGTTCTGTGACTTTGGTGACTTTGTATAAATCATCCTTCTGTACCTCAATTTCCTAATCTTTAAAATATGCAAATCTAACTATGTTACTTCTAAGGTCCATACTATCTTTGAATCTGTGATCCTATGAGATTTTTATCACCAGATATGGGTTTCTTTTATTACTTTACTTTCTTCTCTTACTCTATGTTGTTGCATGTATTTGTTACTTGAACCCTCAGAATTTATCCTAGTACCAATTTTATTCAATGATATTTTTATTCTTTCTTGAAATATTTCTATAAAGTGAAATGGCAACAGATTTTTGTTACTGCATATGGAAAAGTAGATTATGCTGCAATAAATGTTTAGATTGTATATAGATGGAGTTAGTAATGAGAAAATCAAAATGAAAACAACTGCAGGTATTCCTTTTTACTTTAAATTTTGGGTTCCCTTTATAGATTTAACATAATTATTTCTGGAACAAAGGAATTTATTTCACTATTTTTCTTTCTACATAACTTTACCCTTTCATACCATTTTATTTTCTTTTGCCCAGAATTTTTCATGGGAAAATTACCTAAAGTTTCTTACACCCTCTGAAAGATTATTGGTCAAGATAATCTCCACAATATTTAATGTATTTTTCCAGCAATATCTTCACCCACTCTCCTACATGTAAACTAAATTTCATCCCAAACAATCTCTCCAAATTTGCCTGTGATCACTTCATTTTTAAATCCATTGGACCCTTTTTCATTGTCGATCTTTCCTGATATGGCTGCCTCATTTGACACTATTGGCCATTTCCTCATGGATATTCTTTCCTCCATGAGCTTTTGTAATACTGTGCCCTCCTGCTCTCTTTTTTACTTTTCTCAGTACTCCTCAGTTCCCTTTGTCCACTCAGTGCCCTGTCCTCTACATATGGTTATATTTACAGAGTCTGTCTTCAGCTTTTTCCTCTTTTTTCATTATAGCCTCTCTTAGCAATCTCTTCAACTCTCTTGGGTTAAATTATATTTTCTATGCAAATATAAATATTGAAGTCATATATAAATATATATATCGAAGTCATATATATATACATATATATATATATATGTATATATAACCAGCCCTCATCTCAGCCTTGAGATACAGTACCACATTACCAAATGTGTATTGACCATCTCTTCATAGATGGCCCTTATACTTTTCAAATGATACTTCCAAAGCATAACTCATTATGTCTCTCCTCCAAACAAACAAACAAACAAAACACACACACACACACACACACACACACACACATTTCCCCTCATTCTCCCTATTTCTGCTAAAGCTATGATCATTGTTCCAGTCACCAATGTTCATGAGCTGAGAATCATACTAGACTTTACTTTCATTCAAATCCTCAAATGCAAGCTCTTTTCTCAATTTTAACTCTAGAGGTTTTATTGCCTCCCTTTTTCTACTCATAGAGCTACTCACTCCTGTACTGTTCAAATAGTATTCTAATTTTTCTCTGCCCTCAAATTCATCATCTGTGTAGTTGCCAAATTGATATCCCCAGGTTATAGATTTAATCATATCACCCTACTACTCAAGAAGGTTCAGTGGATCACTATTACCTTTGGGAACCTTAGGGCACATGTGCCCTTTCAAAAGGCAAGATGATTGTTGACTTAATTGCTATTTCCAGAGCAAAAGATGAAAGATATAGAGTAAGTATTCAGCAGTAAAATAGTGGCAGGATATATTTATTATAGTGTCAGATTCAGGGTATATAAAGTTTTTGATGAGTTGATTGAGATTGAGAAATAATTTTTTTAAAGCACATCAAATTTGGCTTGAATTGACCAGTGTTTGAAGCCTGAGTACCTTTGTGATATTAGACAAATAATTTAGCCTTTGTGTAGTTGTTCTTTCATCTAAGAGATGAAGAGGTTAAGTTAGATGTCCTGTAAGGTTTGATATCAATAAAAATATTTGAAAGGAATTTTAAAATAGTTTGATGCCAAGATAATTAACCTAGTTTCATCTTAGAAAATTTGAAATTGCTCTCATTGCTCTCAATGTACAGGTATAATATAATAATTATCTTCTAGAAATCATTTTGTGACTTCCTAAAGTCCAAACTCCTTAGCCTAATAACCAACACTTTTATAATCTAATGCCATCATGCCTTTCCATATGTGTCACAGTTATTGTTCCTCACCATTTAACTTTTCTGAGTCAGTTTCCTTATCTGTAAAATGAGATAAAAATTTGTAGTCCTTACTTCATAGAGTTCTTAGGAATTTAAGATAATTCATAATATGTGCTTTGTAAATTTTGAAGTTCTATATAAATGTTAGATTGTTCTCATCCTATAATTAGCTGGTCAAATCTACTCCTGGAATGTATTCAATTATTTTCTACCTTCATATTTTTGTGTACACAGTTTCCTATATATAGAATGTCATCCTCTCTTATCTCCACTTGTTTGCATTGTTTTTCATCCTTCATCATTCAACCCAAATTCTATGACTTCCTGATTGATTCCCTAATTTCCCTTATCAGAAGTAATTTTGATATAGTTTGACTCATTTAATACTTTATTTTTTCTTATCCGATCATACCATTTCACTCAGTTAAATCCTGTGTTTTCCTATTATTTCTAGAATCCAAATAAAAGTTGGTATACATGGTCCTCAACTTGGCTCCTTCCTATCTTTCAAGGTTTTGTTTGTTTGTTTGTTTGTTTTTTTAACAGTTTCCCTCTCTCCACATAATCTTTAAGCCAGCTATGCTGAAAAACTTGGTGCTTCTAGAATATGACAATCTACCTAACACTGTTTTGTTTTGTTTTGTTTTTTAACAGGGATGTAGGCTGTTATTTATTTTTATCTTTCTTTTTATATCCCTATCTCTTAGCATAATTCCTTCTACTTAATACTTCATAAATGCTCAAAGCAAGGATATTTGGGTTTGAATTCTAGCCCTACCACTAGTTCCCTGAGAGATCTTGAAGTCAACTCTATAATTAAAATTCCATAAGTCTTCCATGTCTTTTGTTCTTTAGATTGAAAAGTACCAAATTCCTTCACTTAAGCCACATATGGAATAATTTTAATTATCTTTTCTTATCCTGGTCTTTAGATACATTGTTCCTTATAAACATCCCCTTTAAAATTTGTGCTAAGCAATACAAATAATCTCTCTGACAGGGAAGTTGAGAATCTGAATGTCATGTCCCTTGCTTTGGCTACAACATTAATATTCTCTTTTTTTTTAAACCCTTGTACTTTGGTGTATTGTCTCATAGGTGGAAGAGTGGTAAGGGTGGGCAATGGGGGTCAAGTGACTTGCCCAGGGTCACACAGCTGGGAAGTGGCTAAGGCCAGATTTGAACCTAGGACCTCCTGTCTCTAGGCCTGACTCTCACTCCACTGAGCTACCCAGCTGCCCCATTAATATTCTCTTGATACAATCTAAGATTCCATTAGCTCTTTTGTTTGAAAACAGGTCTGTTTCATGAAACCTGCTATCCGGACTTTCCTACTATTGTATAATTAAGATTTGTGTCACTTCAAGCAATTGACTTAATATCTCTGTGTCTTGATTTATTTTTCTATAACTTACTTTGAATTTTTTTTCTTCCAGCTCTTAATATTAACTTTAAGTTTATACATTAAGACTTTTTATGATTACATTTAACCTATTAAATCTTAACTTAGCATTAACCCACTGTTTTAACCCATAGAGATCTTTTTAATCCTAGTTTCTTCATCCCATATATTAACTTTCCCTTCAAGCTAAATATTATATATAAATCTATTAAGTATATCAATTATTTTTTTATTTTTTGTTGTTTTTATGTGAATATACATTTTAATAATTATTTTTGACATTGAAGCCCATGTTACCAACCATATCTTTATCCAAGTGATAATGATAAAATAGGACAGAAGGAAGTCAAATTATTAAGACTTACTGATTAAAGTGTTCAATAAGACAGATTTCCCTCCAACCTGATATTAATCCATGTATTAATATTCTTTGTGTCTGATCAATCATTCAGTTTGGAACACACTTTATTATACAGTACATTTTTCTCCATATTATTCACATGAGTACCATGTGACCATTTGTTAAATATTGATTATCCTAAATAAATTATATCTCCTTCACCTACAGTCTAGTAATTCTTTCAAAAATTGGTTGAATCTGGCATAACTAGGTCTTAAATATACTATGTTGGCTAATTGTGTACATGGTCACTTTAAGTGCTTACCAGTATGTCTTTAATAATCTATTCTAGAATTTTGCCAGAAATCTTTGTAAAACTCATTCAAACATAGCTTAAGGTAAGCACAAAAATGAATTCAATATTTTACCACACATAATTCTAAAGCATCACTCAATTTGACACAATTGATCAATAATCAAAGACAATAGTCAATCTGAAAGAGTAATGTAGACAATCTAATAGCCCATTGATTTTTCAACATAGTAAAGTTCTTTATATAATTTTGTGATGATGTTTATTTTTTTTAATTTGTAGGTTTTTTTCTTAATTGGCAAGAAAATGTCCAAAAGAAAGAGAGCTATATTTACATAATGCCAAAGCAATCATTCAATTCATCAGACATCAGAGGCAATTATTTTTCTTTTTAATGACCTGGTTGTCATTTTGCATGTTCGCTTAATTGTTCTCATTTTTCAATGTGTTAAACATTATGCAGATATAGCTAAAATAACATGCAGACCATCAATTATAAGTGTCACAATACCTTTATTCTAGTTTCCCAAATTAAAATGACTTTAACAGATTATTTTACCCTGAGCTCTTGTTCTGTACAAAACTATGGAATGAGTGAAGAGCTGTAGGATTACCATCAGAGAGTTAGTATAACATGTAGAAATTCATTAACTGCATGCCTTTTTCACCATACTTATCTTCTTAGCCTGAAGTATCTGTCTCTAAATAGTATCTATCTCAATACCCCTGGCTAATCACATAGAGAAAAAAGCAATTTACTTGTTCTGACAAAAGATATCAATTGTACATTCTAGTTGTGATGAGCCCATAAGTATTCAAAGAATTAGTCATTGTTCTAAACACCAAAGACTTTCTTTAAAATGAAAGTAGTATTCTCGTAAAGTTTTCTCTTTCGGAAACATATTCTAACAAGCCTGCACTTTTCATTTTCCTTTGAAGTGAATGGGGAATGAGAAAGAAGTGTATAGTAGAAAGAATACTTGATTCTTCCATTTACTAGATGTATAACTTAGGACCAGCCATTTATACTTCTTGAATCTTTATGTTCTTCATCTGAAAAATGAAGGCTTTAATATTTGTGATCATCAGACAGCTCTTTATGACATATAGAAGTGAAGTGTTACCTTTAGTAAGAACTAGGAATAAGATTAGATATTTCAATATTAAATAAAAATTTAATCATTTTCTGTACAGTAGTTATTTTAATTAAAAGACAACAAGTATTGCTGCAGTGAATGAGAAATTATTTTTCTAGGATAATTCAACAAATTTGGGGACAAACATTTATTAAGAACCTATTGTGATAGGTACCAGGTTTGGGAACTGGGAATGAGATGCAAATTTAGATCTCTGATTTTTATCAATGAATTTATATGGGGATAATAACATCAGTGACAATAATATAAAGCTTTTAAAGCTTGAAAAAAACTTTATATATGTTACTAAATTCATTTTTATAAGAAAACTATGAAATAGGTACTATAGATACAATTATCCTCACTTGGAATATGAAGGAACTGAGTCAACAAGCATTTATTAGATCCTTAATATGGACTGAGCACCATGTTAAGCTTTGGAGATACAAAGACAAAGACACACACACACACACACACACACACACACACACACACACACACACCTACAGATTCCCTGCTCTTGAGACCCTCATGGTTTAATGGGACTCTTAATTAAGGTTGACAAAGGCTAAATGAATTTCACAGAATCACGCAACTAGGAATGACAAGAGGTCAAATTTGAACTTAGATCAATACTGATTCTAAAACCAATGCTCAGTCTACTGAACTCCCTTGATGCCTTCCAATACACATAATGATAATACAAAATTCCACACACTGAAAACATTGTTATTGTTCATTAGTTTCAATCCTGCCCAACTCTTCACAACTCTATGAGGGGTTTTCTTTTGGGGTTGGGGTGGGCATTTAATTAATTAATTAGGAATATTTTCTCATGGTTATATGATTCATGTTCTTTCCCACACCTCTTCCTTCCCCCCTCCCAGAGCTGATAAGCAATTCTACTGGGTTATACATGTATAGTTGTTCAAAAACTATTTCCATATTATTAATATTTGCAATAGAATGATTATTTAAAGCCAAAATCCCCAATCATGTACCCATTGAACCATGTGATCAATCATATGTTTTTCTTCTGTATTTCTACTTCCACAGTTCTTTCTCTAGAAGTGGAGAGAGTTGTTTCTCTGAGGTCTCATGGGATTGTCCTGGATCATTGCATTGCTACTAGTAAAGAAGTCCATTACATTTGATTGTGCCATAGTGTCTCGCTTTCTGTGTACAATATTCTGCTCCTTTCACTATGCATCAATTTCTGGAGATGATTCCAGTTCACATGGAATTCCTCCAGTTAATTATTCCTTTCAGCACAATAATATTCCATCACCATCAGATATCACAATTTGTTCAGCCATTCCCCAATTGATGGATGCCCATTCATTTTCCAATTTTTTTGCCAATATAAAAAGCACAGTTACAAATAGTTTTGTACAAGTATTTTTCCTTAGTATCTCTTTGGAGTACAAACCCAGCAGTTATATGGCTGAATCAAAGGGCAAATAATCTTTTAAACCCCTTTGGGCATAGTTCCAAATTGCCTTCCAGAAGAGTTGGATCAGTTCACAACTCCACCAGCAATGCATCAGTGTACCAATTTTGCAACAACCCATGAGGGGTTTTCTTGGCAAAGATGCTAGAGTGGTTACACATTTACTTCTCCAGCTCATTTTACAGATAAAGAAATTGAGGCAAACTGGATTAAGCAATTTGCCCAGGGTCACACAGGTAGTCACTATTGAAGACCAGTTAAACTCGGGAAGATGAGTCCTCCTTCTTCTAAGACCTAGGCCCATCACTATATGCCTTGTATCACTTACTTGCAAAAGAAAGGCTCTTTAGTAGGAAGGCCATTATGAGCAGAAGGAGTCAAAAGAGAACTTCCTGAAAGAAGTGAATTTTATTTGAATGTAGACAAAGCCACCAACTCAACCAAATATTGCAATATTCATTATAGCTTCAAATCAACTATGACAAACACCTTGGAAACCTCATCATACACATTCTTCAAGCAAGAAACCTTGTGCCCAGAGACAACAATGGATATTCTGATCCTTTTGTTAAGGTTTATCTTCTTCCCGGGAGAGGGTAAGTGAAAAAGAAACTTATTATAAATATTTTTATTTAAAAACTCCATTAGAGAAGTTGTTCCCCATTAAAAACTTGGTTTTAAATCTTGCCTCTGATGCCTATGGCCTGGTTGACCTTGGGCAAGTCAATTAACTTTCCTGGGCCTCAGTTTTCTTATTTTTAACATGTAAGGTTCGGACTAGATGACTTTTGGTTCCTTTCCAATTTGATGTCTATAGTTTATAATTTAAAGAAAAAAACACTGATGATATTAGCAGTCTTATGGTTATTGTTCATTTGTTTTGAATCTTTGGGATGTCATTTCTTATTTTCTTTGCAAAGATACTGGAGTGGCTTTTTGTCATTACCTCCTCTAACTCTTTTTTAAAGATGAAGAAACTTAGATAAACAGTAAGATGACTTGTCCAGGATCATACAGCTAGCAAGGGTTTAACATCAGCTTGGAACTCAAGAAGATGTATGTCCAGGCCAAATGCTTTATCCTCTAAGCTTCTTAACTGCTCTTACCTTAACAGTCTTATCTTCCAAATAATTATCCTAAAATTTAATTCATCTTTTTCACATGGCATATACTTAGTACAATTTGGTAGACAACCTATATTAATTAGTAATTAACTCTCAAAAATCCATGATTTCACTTCACACTTTGAGGAAATGAGCCAGGATAGATGTTTAATGTATTTTTAATATGAATTGAGGCAGTGTCAATTAAGATGAGGGCAACATAGTAAAACTTAAAAATTTGTGCTAATTTTCAAGTTTGTTAGACTTTTGAAATCTGCTTGAAAACTACATGAATTAACTTAATTTTAAAATAGTACATTTTAATTATTAACTACTAAGTATTTATCAGAGTTGTTTCTTAAAAATATTTAGTTATTTTCAAAAATTTGACTAGAAAGTAACAAAAATTCCTTTTTAAGCACTTTGACAAGTATGATTTATCATTTGCCTGTTACAAAGTATGAACTCATCGAAGATGCTTAATGTTTGAATGGAATATGATAAGGATTATATTCTGGCCTATAAATCATATTTAAAGGGCTTTTATGAAGTTATTGTGGTGACTGACCACTGTTATGGTTTTTTCTGCCCCGTTTATATCAGAGGAATTAAAGGGATTTAACTACATGGGAAGTAGAATGGGAGAAGAGACTAAGAAAATAGCAACAAAGTCAGCAAGACCTTTAAGACCTTTTGAGTTATGCTGGCTCTGGAGTCTAGACAAGTCATTTAATCTTTCAGTATCCCCAGTCAACTCTCTTGACAAAGGAAATTGCCAAGCAGGTGGCAATCAACCTTGAGAGGGGGTGTGACATCAGGTAATACCTTTTATCAGTGAAGCCTAAAGTCCAGTCTGAAAAGAAACAAAGCAAAACAAGTAAACCTCCCAACCCCAGCATCCTACAGGACTTTGATTAAATATTCAATTTAAAGTCATGAAAGTGGATGGCCTAATAATCAAAAGACTGTAGTCTAGTGCCTTCTTAGCTTTTTATTTGAGTGGCTTAGTGCAAGTTATTTGATTTCTCCCAACCTAAATTTCTTAAATATAATAACTGAAATTGGCAAAAGTAAGAACAAAATCAGAAAGTGTATTTAAACTACTTTAAGTACTGTGATTTGTTATATAATGTCACATTTTTATTTTCAATCACCCTACTTTTATCTTCTGGAATTGAGGTTTACACAAACAAAAAAGGTTTAAAATATTTTTAAAACTCCTCCATGATTTAATGTAATAAATGGAAACTTAGAAAGTTAGACTGGGAGTTAATATGAGTGAAATAAGCTGACTATTCTATATCTGAGAAGCAATTACATCAAAACCTTTACTAAACAATTAATCAACAAACATTAATTAAAAATACATTATCTCTTAAGAACTACTAAGTGCTCAGGATACAAAGAAAGTAAAAAACCATTCTCTGCCCTCAAGGAGCTTAAATATTAATGGAGGAACAGCAGAAAAATCTCTAGGAACATATCTCACATATACAGAGTAGATAGAAATAAAACTGGCAGAAAAAGGCACTAGTTACTAGGGAATCAAGAAAGATCGCCTGCAAAAGGTAAGATTCAAACTGAAACATCATGCAAGCCAGGGAAACTAAAGAGTTTCAGGGAAATTGCATTTTGGGTATGGGTGTAGCCAGCAAAAAGACATAAAGATTAAAAGTGTCATGTCATGTTGTAGAAACAGTAACTAGGCAGGTGTAGCTGGGTCGCAGAGTCCAAAGAGGAAAGTAAGGTATAAAAAGACTAAAATAATAAAGACTAGGTTGGGAAGGGTTTTACGTGCCAAATGATAGTTTTGTATTTGGTCCTGGAAGTCTTAGAGAACCACTGGAGCTCATGGTGTAGCACAATGACAGAATCTATGTTTTGTTTTGTCTTTAATCATCTTAGCAATTTAGTAGAAGATGGATTGGAGTAGGAATACATGTGATGCAAGGAGATCAGTTATAAAGCTATTTAAATATTTAAGTTACAAGGTGATAAGAGCTTGAATTAGTATAATAAATGGATTGTTAGTAAGAGATAGAGTGCTATATATGCGAGATGTGCAAGAGTAGACCTTGGATTCTTTGTTTAGTACCATTGCTAGTGGGGACTGAAGATGATTCTGAAGTCATAGGTCTGAGTGAGTGGGAGGATTGTGGTGGTGCCCTAAGAAGTAATGGGGAAGTTAAGAAGAGAGATGAAGACTGGAGGGGAGACAATGAATTCACTTTGAATGTATTTGAATTTGTCCCAGCATTGGGATATCTAGATGAAGACCTTAAAAGCTCATTTGATGCAATTGTAACACAGGTGATGAAATAAAATAAGTTTTATTGGTTTGGGAATTATCAGCATAAAGATTTTTATTGAATCCATGGAACCAATGATGTCGCCAAGTATAGTACAAAAAAGAGAAGAAGGGCCACAGTCCACCTAATGGATATGACATGAATGAAGAACCAGCAAAAGGGCCTGAAAAGCAATGTTAGACAGGAGGAAAAGGAGAAGACAGATGATTAACAGTTCTAATTGCTACAGAAATGGCAAGGTTGAGGGAAAAGAAAAGATAATTATATAAAGCAACCAATAAATCATTGATACCTTCGAAAAGGATAGTTTAAATTGAATGTTGATATTGGAAGCTAGAAAATAGAATATAGAGGAGAATGAAAGAAGTGGAGGCACCTAACATAAATGACTTTTTCAAGATTAACTGAAAAGGGAAGACATTTCAAACACAATATATAGGCAGTTTAGAGCCCTTGGTCTAAAATCAGGAAGAGCTGAATTCATATTTTATCTCTTGATACTTACTGGCAGTATGATTCTGGACAAGTCACTTAATCTCTATCTCCTCAACTATAAAATGGAAATAATAACAGTACTTATATCTCAGGGTTGTCATAAAGATTAGATGAGATAATACATGTAAAGCATTTAACCACAATGTTTTGTCCACAGGTGTTTGGTTAAAGTTTGTTTTCCTTCCTCTCTTTCCTAAGTTGAATGATAGATGTTAGAATTAAGTGAAGGTTTGATAAGGATGGAGATGACATGAGGAAAACATAGACATGTTTGCAGGAAGTATGGAAAAAATCCCAAAAGCCAATAGATAGGGAGATATTTAAGAAGAAAAGGAAGGGGCATCATGATGATGGAGGCAATTTGCTAGGTAATATAGGAAGAGATGATATCATGAGTGGCTCCCTACCCCATGGTAGGACAGCACTTTAACTAAGACAAGAGTGATGGATGAGTTGTGGGGGTGGGGGGAGCAGATATATGAATGATTGAAATGAGGGAGTGGGGAAATTTTTCTAGGGACTACTCTGTAATTTTTTCCTTTGAAATAAGAGGCAGAATTTTTTCTGAAATAATGAAAAGAAGGGATGAATTGAGAAGGTGATGGATAGTGTGATAGTGAATCTGTTGAGGATAAGTTGAATATTTGCCATTCTAAAGTGAAGGCTCAATTGGGATGAGATAACATAAAGTTGTAGTGGGCCCAAGACAGCAAAATTGAATAATTTTCTATTCAGGAGTATGTGAATAGCTGAGAGTCATCTAGGATTCTGGTTGGCAAAATATGAGCTCTTCATATTTACCTTTAAAATTATGAAGGATAATTGAAATATTAGGGACTGGTAGGGCAATTGATACAGGGAAAGATGAAAGAATGAGTGCAGAGGTGGGGAAGGAACAACCAAAAAATAGGATGCTCTGTAAAAATGTCAATTGTATTGCAAGTTGTTTCATAATTAAAGTGCTGAACAGAAGAAAACATTATGAATTTTTATGTTTGGTGAAGCAAAACACTTAGAGGTATTTTCTACCATGACTTGGTAATCAAGGGCACTATTTGTTTCATTTCTGAGTACATTTTAAAATCTTTGGCCAATTAAAGAAAATCTGGCAATTGCCACTACCTGCAGTAGAGAGAGAAAAGTCTTCAATTAGAAAACAGATTACAAAACTTTATCAGTATGAGATTTTGCTAGACAGCATATAGCCTTGCTAGAAGCTACAAGATGTTGTAGAATGGTAATGCCTCCGAGTATTTGACTGCCTAAAGCATTAATTCTATTAGCAATAGTTTAAACTGAAAATTATAAATCATGAGTATGTTCCAAATCACATCAACTAGGTTTGGGTGGGAGAGGTTATTTCCTTCTTGCTTCTAATGTTGGGATCTGGCTCCTTGTCTCTGTAATTATTGCTGTTTATTCACATATTTCTCTCTCATTTCTCTTCTTTTAACCCCTGCTGCTCTTTTCCAACTTCCCCGTTTTTCTGTCCCTTGTTGAACCCATGCAGCCAAGTCATGGTTGTCCAGAATGCAAGGTAGAGTGGCTTATTTTCTAGTGTCATGGTTTGAACTGCCTTTGGAATTGTGCATATTTAGTGTTTGCATGCATGCATGATTGCATATAGAATCACTGCACCTCTAATTGTTCCCTTGCCCCTCCATGGCCTGATGATTTATTAATCTGCCTTTAGATGTTGCTATACTGTTGGAGTTTCATCAAATTTCTGATGATCTAAAACTTGAATAGAGCAATAAAAACATACATTAACCTGTATGTGTTTCTGGATAAAAAGTGAATTCTCATAAGCATGACTCAAAATATCAGATAATTCAAATAATGAAATTCCATTTAAATATAAATATTCATGATTTGTTCTAAAATCTACAGAAACTCCACAGAAAAAAATTAAAACTAATATTTCTAATTATGATTTAATTTTTTAAAATTTTATTCCAGTAACAAATATACACATAAGTTTTCCAAGGTTACAGGATTCATGTTGTCTCCCTCCCCTCTTCCCTCCTCTCTCCCATAGTTGCCAAGCAATTCCACTGTTTTATAAGTATTTCATCACTCAAAAACCTATTTCTATATTATTCCTTTTTATAATAATCTTTTAAAATCAAAACCCAAAATCACATACACAAATAAACAAGTGATAAATCACATGTTTTCTTCTGCATTTCTACTCCAACAGTTCTTTCTCTAGCAGTAGAAAGCATTCTTTCTCAAAGATCCCTCAGAGTTGTCCTGGATCATTGCATTGTTGTTATTACATTAGATTGTCTCACAGTGTTTCAGTTACTGTGCATAATGTTCTTCTGGTTCTAATTATTTCACTCCACATCAGTTCAGTAGATCCTTTTTTTCACTTCTTATAGAAATAAACCGTTTCATCATTCCTTATATCAAAATAGTATTTTCGATCACCATCATAAATTACAATTTGTTCAGCCATTGCCCAATCGAGGGACACCCCCTCATTTTCTAATTTCTTGCCATCACAAAAAGCACAGCTATAAATATTTTTGTACAAACAGGTCCATCCCTTTTTTTTTTTTTTTATCTCTTTGGGATACCTATGTAATAGTACTATTTACTGATTCAAAAGGCATGCATTCTTTTAAAATTCCATCAGATAAACTTCCTAATTTTGTTGGTAGGTTGAACCCTAATCCTAGCCTCAGGTATTTTTTTTTACTTCCATATGCTCTTCACTTTCTCTAAACAGTATGTTTTTGGCATACATCCTTAAATATTGTACTACCTTCACAATAGACCCCAAGCTATTCCATTAAGGGTGTTGGAGCTCTGCCATTCCTCCCAATTTCCTGTGAACTGAAAGGGAATATGCCATATATTTTATAGACCAAAGACAGGAAGCTGGATTTCTGGAAGAAACTGATCCAACTACCTAACAAAAGGATAGCAGAAACAGCAGGATCATTTGCACTCCCATAAAGGGCTAACATAATAAATTGCTATCCAAATTTTTATTGAAATCTCTTAATTCCATGACACTGAATGTACTGTTTTGGTAAAGATGTAGAAGTGGGATGACAACCATTTTAATTTTACCCCAAACAATCCTCCTAAAGCATTTATTTTTGTATGTTGTTTTTAATGGCATCTCTACTAATCTTGACAAACTACAACAATAATAATAAACATTCAAATTTTTAAAGGCATGAGAATACTTAAGTATTTCAAAGAACAGGATTAGTCACCACAGCCCTTCATTTGCCCAGAAACATTCTATTTAATTACAGCAACATAATATCACAAGCAAGGAAATTTGACTGGGTTGTTGGTTCTTGTTATGGCTGACTGTGTCACACAAGAATCCTTTCCATATCTCTCCTAAGTATACATGAAAACAAATCTGTTTCAAAGAGATAGTGTTGCTCTAGGAAAAACAATATCAATCACATTATTCAGAACCTTCTGGTCTTATTATCTAGAGTATGTAGGAGCAAAAATATCAAATGTTTAGTTATTCTCAATTTAGCATGATAGAATTCAGTAATTATTCTGGTTATGTTAAAACAATAATAGTTGGAAATAAATGGAAAATCTTAGATTGTGCTATAGCAGATCTTACATTCAATCTCTTTCATGGTGTGAGTAGAACCATGAAGATTAAAAGATAATGTCATTTAAAAACCACCACACAGAGGTAAACCATTATATATATATGCTGAATGAGATACACATTTTTGGGCAAGGAAGATATGAAAATTTATTTTCTTAAGTATTCATGTTTGTTGAAAGATTTTGGTTTCTCTTTTTCTTTTCTAGAAAGTAGAGAGGTGGAACAGAGAGAAAATAGTACTTATTAATTGGGAAGAGTAATTAAATTTAAAAATCATCATATGAATATATATTATATTGTTATGTTAGGTTTATTATAAATTTTATATTACATGCTATATCATCCTTTGTCATGTTATGCTATGTTTGGTCATTTATATCATATTAATGACATTAAATCATTACATTGTATTATATTACATTATATCACATAATGCAGTAATGGACAAACTTATTAAAGAGGGGGCCAAAAGAAAGGAAATACTCATCTGTCAGTCTGTTTCTGAGGCAACTCTTTCGAAGTTTCATTGTATTGTATTCATCAGATTTGAAATAATGTTGCTCAGCTGGATAGAACATTTCAGGGGGCCGCATCTGGCCCACAGGCTGTATGTAGTTTGCCCATCACTGATATAATGTATGTGGTATAATGTATATCATATATCTAGGGGTGGGTATAGTGGATGTTAGCACCAACGTCGTTGCTCCTAAAGATATAATAATTTTAAAGAGTTTAGTACACTGCCTAGCATAAAGTAAGTACTATATAAGTATTAATTATTAGTAGTAGTAGTTTTAAATCATATAAGGTATTATTCAATTACTTGTAGTAATGGGATAATGCAATAAGAAATTAAAAGGCTTCATTTGGGTTGATAATTGTGCCATACTAATATCTATAATATTTCTAGTTTCTTTCTTATTTTAAGTTTTTACCAAATTTACTTCCAGCAAACAGAAAACCTAATTAGTTCTTTTTTTTAGTGTTTACTTTTCTTCCTATCCTGAGGTGACAGTGATAATGAGTGGGACACTGTTCAAAAGTCAAACAATAGGAGAGAGGAAAATGAAAGCAAAGTGTGTGAATGATGCATTGACTGAATAATTGAGGTCTAGACAATTCAGAGATGGTTTTCATTAAAGACAGAAGGTTGTCATTAAACAGATAAATGAAATCATACTGCTTTCTTTCACATTGATCCAATTTTATGCCCTTGAGTGGAAGACTGTATAACCTAGATTTTGCTGACTAGAATTTTTTTGCCTTGTTCTACTCTGGGTTTCCTCTACATGGTTATTTTTTCATTAATAGAAGTATTTCTGGGCCTATGTAGGTTTTTTATGAATTTTTTTAAACCCTTACCTTCTGTCTTACATACAATACTGTGTATTGGCTCCAAGGCAGAAGAGTGGTAAGGGTAGGCAATGGGGGTCAAGTTACTTGCCCAGGGTCACACAGCTGGGAAGTGTCTGAGGCCAGATTTGAACCTAGGACCTCCCATCTCTAGGCCTGGCTCTCAATCCACTGAGCTACCCAGCTTGCCCCTTTTTATGAATTTTTAAAGTACTGATACTAAAAGAAAACTCATTTCAATCTGTACAAAAATAAAAGAAAAAAAATCCCCACATAATGTTGCCTTTCAAAGCATATATATGTATAAGTATGTATGTGTATATATATATTTATATATATTACAATTTTTATTAGGGGAAGTACTAACTGAAGAAGAAAATATGTTTTGATATATCAACAACCACACCTAAATGTAAGAACAAATCAATTAAAAGATTTCTGCGAATGAGGATACAATAACTCAAACAATAGCAGTAAAGCTTAAAGAAATATTGTTGAGAATTCTTTTCCACAATGATTCCTGAATATAGACTTTTGAAAATAAAACTTTTTAAGTTAAAATTAAAAAATAAAAAAATTACCCAAAAAAATTTCCATGCATGTTAAGTAATACTAATTCTATTTCACAATTTTTCCCATACTATCTTGTAGGTTGTTAATTAACCACCCAATATTGTTTAATTTTGTTGTTAATGATGTTGTTTTCAGAAATTATGAAAATAGGACTTGCTTAGTTAAAGCAATCAATTGGCTGGATTTTTTTTTTCATTTAACAACCACAAGTTTAGTTGTTAGGTAGCATATTTCAAGATTTGTAGTGGGATAGAAAATGATAGGAATTTCTTCTCTATTATCTCTCTTAAGGAAAACATTTTGCAGCCATACAGACAAGAGAAAGATTTTTCAGTTCCCTTCCTTAAATCTTTACTAAGGACAATTTATATTTCATATAAGGAAGAATCACTTTTTTCTGTAATAATCTAAGTACCTATAGATTCCAGCCTTTTAGTGAGAATGCTATAGACAAATATAACTCATGTAAAGGGGAAAATGTTATGAGCCTGGACAATATTTTTGAGTTTGCATGGTCAGTTGTACCTGCAAAGGTAATAGAAAAAGGAAATTGCTTACTAACATGATAGAGATTAAAATACTATATTAAAATTAATTTATAATTTAATGAAAATTATTTGATAACTCAGGGATTTATTTGACAATATGGATATTGATATAATAGTTAAATGATAATTTGAGTTTAAACTGATCAGAAAAACAATTCTTTTCAGCTTTGCAAGTTTTACAGTGCATTTCTTTAAATATACATTCACCTAGTCTGAATTCAGTATAAATTGAAGTCTATGGTATTATATGTGAAATAATATCCCTTTATCCACAAATTTAAAAAATGCTTGTGAATACTCAGTCTACCAGGTTTTGTTTTAAATGTTTTTGGCATCATTGATGAACAAAATATAACCATAATGAGATATACTCAAAACGTAGCTTTTGATATATATCTTTGATATCTCTGCTTTAATGCTTAATTGAAAACAAATAAAAAAATTTTAAAACTGATAGGATATTTTTTGTGATAACTGTAAAATTACTCATCAATGAAAATATGAATTTAAAACTTTGTTGTCAATTCATATTGAAATAATAAATACTTTCCTCTGTATAATTTTAAAAAATCAAATATAAAGGTTACAGTAATAATTGTTGATAAGTTGATGTCAGTTACTCTAAAAGGAAACAGTCAATAAAAATAAGAACTTACTATGGGTCAAGAACTGTTTAAGTTCTGAGGATATAAAAGGAAGCAAAAAACAATTCCTACCTACCATCGAAGAGCTTATATTTTAATGAAATGGTTTTCCAGTGCTATTCTTACCAAATTATATCCTTTCATAGATTGTTTAGGAATAAAAATAATGCTACAGATTGAAGTATCAATTTAGTCCACTGCAATTTAGTCCGACAAAAATTCATTAATTCCTACTATGTGTTCACCATATTGGTGCAGAGAATAAAAAAAAGGAATAAAATGAAAAACAGGATTGCTTTTAACAAGAAATTAAGATTTGAGCCATTATTCCTTACAAACAATTTAATACTAACTAACATGAGCTAAAAATTTTTGCTCCTATTAAAGTGTGATGCCTATGTATAAAGAAATAAACTAAGCAAATAGTGCTTGACAAGATGTAAAAGATTTAGATTGAATGGTTTCCAAGATTCCAAGAATCATTGTTTATAGTTATGTATATCTTTCTCTTTTATTAGCCCCTCCTTTCTATCATAATTACCTATCATAATAAAATTACAACCCATGAAAAAAGATGAATGTGAATTTGGTTCTTCAAGCCATAAGAGAATATTGATATCATCATAAATTTTATTTTCTGCTCTTATACTTTTTTTTTAATTGATCAATTGTAAACTTACAGTTAAATTAACCCTCATGACAATTAATGGCTACAAAAAGGGTGGAGGATGAAACAATTTCTCCAAAATGTATTGAATGAATATATTGAGATAGAAAATGGAATTGAATGTTCTTTTAATGAATAGCATTTTAAAATTGAAAATTAAAGGTGAGTTTTAAAAAGAATTACATGTGAGCATGATTGAATTTTTCTGTTCTCTGTACAAATAATTTTTTAACATGCAACTGTCATCATCTTGAGCAAACCGCATGTTCCCATAGTTTACTTTCATGCAATGATATTGGATATATCATTTAGTATCTACTTTCTTTTCAATTCAGTGCTGAATATAAGAGGAGAACTAAATATGTTCAGAAAAGTCTTAATCCAGAATGGAATCAGACAGTTATTTATAAAAATATCTCCATGGAACAGGTATGTAATAATTATCTTTTATGATTCATATTTGTAGGATTCATATTCCATAAAGTGCAGTACTTTTCATTGCTATGTAGCCTAGTTGTTGATGTCCAAATAATCAAAAAATAGAAATTCTACCTATTGAGAATGTTTAATGTTCTTAATTCCTCTTGTGTAAAGATCTAGTCTCTTTTATTTACTATCCTTGTGACAATGAGCAAAACCACCCGGTACCTCAGTTTCCTCATTTCCCAAAGCTAAAAATCATTCCTACACTACTTACCTAAGAGGGTTTTTGCAAATGTTATAGAGAGAGACTTAAAAAGAAGAGTAATAAAATATGAATTAATATTTCACATACTTACCAAAATGCCCTAATACACATCAGTAATCCTGTATCCCTATAATACAGAATATTACAATAATTGATATAAGCAGAAACATGGAGTAGGGAAGAGAGAGATGACCCCAGAATCAGGAAGATTTGAGTTGATTCTTCCTTCTCATATATAATGGTTTTATAATCCTGGAACAAACAAAGTCTCAGCCCTGAAGCATTGAAAACAATAATTCTTAGTTAAGTTAATGATCTATATTAGAACAAAAATCACTGATGACTAAAAAATGAATTCAGAAAAATAAAAATGATATCCATGTTGAAGACTATTAGTCAAAGGAATAACATATCCATATCTTCAATTTAAGAAGGCAAAGAACAATATGACACATTTTGAAATTTTTTCATTAAAATGTTTAAAATAAATATAAAAATTAGCAATGAAAATAACGTGTCCTACACTTTAGCAGGCTGTTAGAAGCCTCTTTAGCATGTTGTTTTTAAATGCATAAAATAAAATATATAGAATTACAAAGGATAGAATTACTTTAAAGAAATAAGTCCGCGGACTCTAAATGAATAATATGTATCTTAAAATTCACTATGTAGGAAATGCAGTTATGTGAAATACCTTCTACTTTAATCATATAGGATAAATGAACTATATTTGTTTCAACACTAATACTCAAAATTATCCTTGAGTATATTTCTTTTGCCATTATCTTGCTCCAGTTGGCAAAAAAATAACCTTTCTAAGAAGGCAAAAAAAAACCATGAAATAAAGTTAAAGAACATAAAAAGAAAGCCAATGGAAGAAAGTCGCCCAAGGGATTGATTGTAGAGAAGATCCTCTAGCAAAAGCAATAAAGATGGGACTTTGTCAAGCAGCATCACAAGAAAGGCCTTTGGCAATCTCTCTGGAGACACCCAAGGATTCCCTTTCACCACAGTGAAGAGAGAATAAAAATTCTCTGACCTCAATTGCTTAGTCCACTGTTATTATAACTTAAGGCTAAAATGTTTTGCAAGATGACAGATTTTGATTTTTAAAATGTACTCAAAAGAAAAAAAAATAGATTCAATATAGAAATTTACCCTTCAGTTATTTTTCAGAAACAAATATCTTTCTTCAATAGTATTAAGCTTGCCTGTACACAGAAAGTAAAATGAATTAAAAAATAGCAATGTGTACTAGAGGATCAGCCTAGTTACCATCCCAGTCTAGTGACGTACCTGCAAAGTTACAGCATGCTGCCTCTAGCCTGGATTTTCTGTTTATTAACGTAGAGACGTCTGCATTTCATAAAATTTACATGAACATGAGACAATAAATGACAGTGTGTGACTTTAAATAAACGAGGGGGAAAAGCCCTATTAATAGAACAGTAAGAGAATAACTGTGATATATCAAGAACAGATGTTTTAATCAGTAGACACTGGCAGCATTTTATAGGGAGAAACTGAAAGTAGTTCATCACATGTAATCAGCTCTGCTTTAATATCAGCCTCCTCTCTTAACTTATTAATAGTTATACTTTCAAATGGGTAGTTGTGGGTGCCTAGGCTTGCTCATTTCTGACAGTAATAATCAGTATTCAAAGTTCATTAATTTTAACATCTCTATGTAGAATTCTAGTTGTATGAGAAACTTTTAACTTGATTTTGAAAACTTTTAAAAAATATTTTGATAACCATTTTTCAATGTAATTGTTTTCTTTTACAATCCTCAATGTCATATTTATTCATTAGAAATATGTAACAAAGGGTCTATAGATTTCACCAGACATCCTAAAGAGTTGATGCAAAAATTAAGAAAAAAAGTTTTACAAAGATTCCTTTTACAAAAAAATTTGTATGCAAGTTATATCTAGCTTGAAAATAACTTTTTTTAAAAAATGTTATTGATATTTTTGAATGAAGGTTAATTCAACTATATTTTGATAAAAAAAATTTAATTCCCAACTTTGAGTTTTTTGTTACTCTGCTTTTAAAGGTCCACAGGGAAAAAACAAATCCATCAACTGAATACAACATTCTTCTTATACTAGCTTAGATAATGTAACCAGATTATTTGTTATAAATTTGCTCTTCTTATGATTTCTTTTTTACTACATATAAATTAGTTTATGCCTCTACTAATGAAGTTATTTGAATGTTTATTTACATTTCCCATAATTAGAAGCTATTATAAACATCAAGATATTTTTATATATTATAAACATCAAGAAAAAAGGATGTGATAGGAAAGCATTACATATAAATAAATATATGCATATATAGCATATATATCACATATGCCATATGTTACATATGTATATACATGTATATATATCTTTCTGGAGTGTGATAGAAATTCAAACAGTGTGTAAGAAAAATAGGGAAATAAGCAAAAGTTTCTTTTATTTGAACTTGGTACCAATGCAGCTAATCACCTATCCTAATAGGTTATAATAATGATGTTAACTTGATACAAAATAACTATTCACATTCATGTAATCTGTGAAGTATCAGCATATTTCAATAAAAAAATTTATGTTCAAATTAATCTTGTATATTTAGTGTCTGTCCTCAAGTTTTTTCATATGCAAAATGAGATGATTAACTAGATGGTCCCCATAGTTCCTTCAAGCTTGAGATGATTATTTCAAGACCCTGTTATCTTGATTTCAAAAAATCAAAGTACATTTTTGAAGTAAAACTAGTATTCCATTTAATGTTCTCCTGACATACTCGACAATGTTTTTAGTGTTTAAGAAATTCAAGTGAGACCCAAAAGAGTGAGCATGAAACCAGCCTCTGTGGTAAGGCACCAAGATAGATGCATAGGCACATATAATTATTTATATATTTTTGGTTTGAATATGTAAAAGTATAAAATCTTGGGAAATGAGTCTATTGTATTACCATATATGTTTGCTACTTGCTTAAATGTTTGAGCTTCCTCTGCACACACAGATAATATTGAATCGAATTATAGATATTTCTTCAGAAATAACTTTTTTAAAACATCAATGGCAATAAAAATGTTTTGTGTACTCAGAAATGTTACCCTCATTATTAAAATCTAGATTCCCTTGCAAAAATCTCTGAACTTTAGTATATAGCCCAATATAAGCCCATCTGGCTTGAGATGTAATTTTCCTTAGATCAAGGTTATTACAAAGAAATGAAAATTGCCTTCCTGTCATATTGCAAAAGAGTGCAAGCAAGTGATAATAAATAGATTTTATTGTGTGGCTGAAATAAGAAATGCATGATGGAAATTGGGGTTAATTACATTTTGATTTAAACTATAGCTCAAGAAGAAAACACTGGAAGTGACAGTCTGGGATTATGATAGATTCTCTTCCAATGACTTCCTTGGTGAGGTAAGTTTCACTCCTTGTGTCCTTGTAAATAAAAGATTACCTCAGACTCCAGGATCTCTTTTCTTCTTTTCTTTCCTTTCTTTCTTTCTCTTTCTTTCTTTCTTTTCTTTCTTTCTTTCCTTCTTTCCTTTCTTTCTTTTTTTCCTTCTTTCCTTTCTTTCTTCCTTCCTTCCTTCCTTCCTTCCTTCCTTTCTTTCTTTCTTCCTTTCTTTCTCTCTCTCTTTCTTTCTTTTTTCTCTCTTTCTTTCTTTCTTCCTTCCTTTCTTTTTTAAAGCCCTTACCATCTGCCTTAGAATCAGTACTGCATATTGTTTCTAAGGCAGAAAAGGGGTAAGCAATAGGGTTTAAATGACTTGCTAGGATCCAACAGCTAGGATGTATCTGAGAGTGAGGTTGGATTTAAACCCAAGACCTCTTATCTCTGGGCATAGCTCTTAATCCACTGAATCACCAAGCTGCTCCAAGATTTGTTTTCTGACCTAAGACTAATAGAAAATGTGTTGGCCTTGTTTCCTTTAAAACATTTTTGATCAAAGTAATTTTTATAGTTAGATCCCTTAGATAATTATGGCTTTATTGCTTTATTCTGAAACTATAGGCTCACATCCTACATTCTCAACAGCTCTGGAAATGGCTATTCACTTTGAAACATGGTAGCCTATTTTGTGAAGAAATTTCCCAGACTAATATATTGATATAAAAAGGGACATGTATTCTACTAATGCAAATATCATTTGTACTAATTATTTATTTTTCATTAATGATCAATGGTTAATGATTAAAAGTGTATTATGTTGATTATTATTAATATGTTAATTATTGGTTTATTATAATGTATATATTAATTTGATAGTTATGGGATTATATTATTACTATTGACTATTAATCAAATATTAATGCATTATGATGTGTTAAACATTACCTATAGTTAATGTATTAAAATGTTAACATTTTCATTCTGAATATGTCAAGGCAAAAAGTTACCCTGCGTTTTCAGATAACACTGGATATGACAGCTTGACACCAATAACTTTTTTTTAATAGTTAAGGTAGGGAAGAACCATCACTAAAAGGTTGGTGTTGAGGTGATTATTTTTGGTTAAGGACAAGGTATTTCAAGATTCTATCTAATGAATTTAAGAAGGGTTGTGATAAGCAGCAATAAAAGGGATACATTCACTAATTAAATCACAGACATTTTAAAGAGGGCTATGAATAGAGCACTAGGCCTGGAATTAATAAGACTTGAGTTCAAATATGGTCTCATACATTTATTAACACTGTGATTTTAGAAGTCACTTAACCTAATTATTCATCAGTTTCTTTATCTGCAAAAAGGGATCAATAATATAAGCTACCTCTTAGAGTTGTTTTAAGGATCAAATAAGACAATATTTGTAAAGTGCTGAGCACAATGACTAAAACTAAGTGCTAAATAAATATTAGTTATTGTTGTCATTTTATTTACTGAAATAGCACTTAATTTACAGTGAATCAAAATACTTTGGACATTTGCCTAAATGTTCTTGTTCTCCTTTTTGTTAGGTTAAATGATAACCTACTCTGTAAATCTGATATAGTTTAACTTGAAAATTGGCAGCTTTATTCTTGAATAAATAAACACAAAGGCACTGAATCAGAATACTTTTTAAGAAGGTAGAATGAGCAAAAATGGAAATAGCACTGAAGAAAACAGATGGGAAAAGCATCTGTCCTAGATTTTTATATTCAGAGGAAGTCTATAATGGAGCTGACATAATTGTTAGGTTATAGTGGACTAGATTACCAAGATATTTAGAAGAGGGTTATCTATCAAAGGCATAGAAAAATGAATCAATCAGCACATCAATGAAGTGTCTGTTAATTCCCTGTTACATAAGAGGTATTGTGGAACCAAATCCAAAAGTGAAAGAGGATGCTTTCTCACAAGGAGCTTACATTCTTCCAGGAGCAATAATATCCACATCTGTATACCACATGTGCAATGCAAATACAAGGTGAACTTAGGGTTAGGAAAGGACTTAACATCTGGAGGGACCAAAAATGACCATGTGCTGGTTCATGAATATGGGTATCAAATTTCTAGTCAACCTATGTCAAATATAAAGAGTATATAATGTGGAATGTGAGTTGAGTTTTGAAGAAAAAGGTCAAGGGCAACTAGATGGTACATTGAATAGAGAGCGAGTCCTAGAGTGAGGAGGCTCTTGGTTCATAGATGGCTCCAAAAACTTCTTAAATATGTGAACTTAGCCAAGCCATCTAAACCCATTTGCCTAGTCCTTACCCTTCTTTCCTAGAGTCCTTTCTTTTTTCTTTTTTGTTTGTTTTTTTTTTAAACCCTTGTACTTCGGTGTATTGTCTCATAGGTGGAAGATTGGTAAGGGTGGGCAATGGGGGTCAAGTGACTTGTCCAGGGTCACACAGCTGGGAAGTGTCTGAGGCCGGGTTTGAACCTAGGACCTCCTGTCTCTAGGCCTGACTCTCACTCCACTGAGCTACCCAGCTGCCCCTACCTAGAGTCCTTTCTAAGACAGAAGGTAAGGATTAAAAAACAAAAAAAGCAAAAGATCCAATGGTATTCCTTATAGGTGGTGATGTCCTTTGAATGCTCATGTGTACTAATGACACTTCATTGATTGTGTGAAGCCCCAAAACATTACAAAGATTGATAAATTAGATCTGTAGTCACTCAGAAAAAATCAACAACAAAACCTTAACATAACCACAATCACAGGAAAATCCAGGAAAATATGAGGCAGACAATGAAAAATATTTGTTCTCCAAGTATACAAAATTGTGATTTAAAGTTGAATGGACCACTCAATCAGTCAATCATATGTATTATTAAGAACTTACTATTTAATAAGCACTGGAAATGCCAAGAAAGGCAAAAGCATAGTTTTTTACTTCAAAGAGCTCACATTCTAACATGGAAGATGGCATTCATGTAAATATGCATACACAACATATATTCACTATAAAGGGAAGGTAATATCAGAGGAAAAGCACTAGCAGCAGGAGAGACAAGGAACAGCCACCTGGAAACTTAAAGATATCATCTATCATCTAAGACACAGACACTTCAAAGAAACAATTAGCTGGACCAAAAATTGAATAAGAGGAGCAGAAATTGCAAAATTATTACTGAAAAATTCTAAGTTTTCTAAAATAAAAGCCATTAACACTAATGGCCTTCTGCACTGGTTTATGATTGTGTGCCATTTCACTGAACATCTTTGAAGAATTATAGCTGCAAGAGTAGCTAGGTCACTCAGTGAAAGGCAGGTCTGAGGATAAGGGGACCCGAGTTGGACAAGTCACTTAACCCCATTGCCTAGCCCTTACTGCTTTTTTGCCTTGGAACTGAGACTTAGAACCAATTTTAAAGTAGAAGTAAGGGTTGTAAAAAGAAAAAGGAAAAAGAAGCATTATAGTAGCATATAATATAAAAGGTGAGAGAGAGAGGCAAAATGATGGGTATGAGAAGCCACAGAATGTGAAATTTTGCAGTATATTTGTATAAAGGAAAATTGTCAAACACTCTAGCTGCATACCACAACACTCCCTATTGAGACCTGACCCAGGTTAAAATATAATTAGAAAATATTTAACAAAATAAATAAAAATACAAAAGACCATAGACAATGTTATTATGTAGGTTTCTAAGTTAATATATGGTTTACAAGAATCCTTACATATGGTTTAATGGCCCTCATTTCTATTTGAGTTTGACATCATTGATGCAAAGTATGTCACCAAGAAATATATGGTAAAAAAAATTCTGATCATGTATGAAGAAAATGGCACCACTGATGGACAGCCTATGTTCCACTTGTATCTTATCAAGGTGAAGAATATTAGAAGAAAATCCCTATAATATCTGATAAAACACATATAAAGGTTTATGGGAGAACATGGACAAGAGGTGCATAGGATAGTCAGAAATGAGTGGATTGGCTTCTGCATTGATGGAGAGAACATGCACATTAATGAGATTATAGATGTAATGGATTGTTAAGAGAAACTGGAAACAATGAAATAAGTTAATGCCATTTTCATAAAAAAGTATACTTTCTCAGGAATGTTGAAATTGAGTATAGTGATCTCATAAATTCAGGGAAAATTGAGGAATTTCCCTTTTTTAAATTTTTGTTTTTAGACTCCACATCGCAATAGTATATTGACTTTATAAGAAGACACTACCTTCAAATTACTCTTTTTGTTGTTGTAAATTGTAAGGCATTATAAATAAATATCTCTTTTTTTTTAAACCCTTGTACTTCGGTGTATTGTCTCATAGGTGGAAGATTGGTAAGGGTGGGCAATGGGGGTCAAGTGACTGGCCCAGGGTCACACAGCTGGGAAGTGGCTGAGGCCGGGTTTGAATCTAGGACCTCCTGTCTCTAGGCCTGACTCTCACTCCACTGAGCTACCCAGCTGTCCCCATAAATATCTCTTTTAAGGCTTAGGAAGTCCCTTGTACCCTGCTATTCCCATATTTAGATACTACCAATGATTCACATTAAATTTTGGATCTGTACTTAAAATATATTTTCTTTAGTGATTATGGATATGAGCTGATGAATCTATAGTCCCTCATTCAGTTTTCCTTCAAGTTAACACATGTGTAGTAAGTGTCCATTAAGTGTAAAATAGGGCACAGTATGTCAGGCCTGGAGTAACTTCCTCACTTCAAATGTAGCCTCAGACACTTATTAGTTGTGTGACACTGGGCAAGTCACTTAATCCCATTTGCCTCAGTTTTCTCATTTTTAAAAGGATCTGGAAAAGGAAATGGCAAACCTTTCCAGTATCTTTGCCAAGAAAATCCAAATGGGATCAAAAAGAAAGAACCTACCAAAAGCAACTGAACAACAATAAGGCATAAGATTCTATGCCAGATCTATTGAAAGCCAAGACATAAAGCAAATAGTTGCTACAACCAAGGAACTTATGTACCACTAAAGGGATATACTGTTTTCACAGAAAAGATAATACAAGGTAATTTGAGAAGGAAGAAAGCAATAGAAAGTAAATGGTATGAAGACAAGCTCTACCTAAATGCTATACTTGATCTAAGGAGCCTATGAGTTGCAGCTGAGGCAGAACTACATCATGGGCATGGGAGACCTGAAAACACAATGTTTTCAAGAAGATATATTAATTCCTGGATTTTGGATTATTGTCACATGAGAAATGCTATTTGATCCCATTTTGTGACGCAAATTATGACTTTGACTCGTTTTTAGCAATGTCTTTTTAACCAACTGAAAAGCTGAGATAAAAAATGTCTATATATGCATATATTATATGTAAATATTCAATTAAATGTTATTTGGCTTATGTTTTTCAAAATACTTTCATTCAAAGAGTAAGTAGATCTTGTACTTATTGTCTTTCTATACTGTTTTGAAGGTATTAATTGAGTTATCTAGCACTTCTCACCTTGACAACACTCCTCGATGGTATCCTCTGAAAGAACAAACAGAAAGCATTGACCATGGAAAGTCCCATTCTAGTCAAAGCAGCCAGCAATCTCCAAAACCATCTGTCATCAAAAGCAGAAGTCATGGAATATTCCCTGATCCATCCAAGGGTAGGAAACCATTCAGAAAGAATACATTTGGTATATATTTGTGTATGTCCATTTGTCCTCTAAAATATGCATTGCTAATTATGTGATATGTTCCAGTGAGGACATCACATTTTAAAAGAATAATTTCTGAATATACAAATATTATAATGAATTTAGTTTAAGAACCAAATCTTTCTTCTTGAATAATCTACTCTATTTTTCAGGTTCACTGATATAGAAATTATTCCTAAAATAGTTAACACATCAATGAAAGTTCCAAAGAGTATGATACTCAATTGAACAAGACCTATTTTGCTTTTTATTTTCTTTTTTTAATAATTGTTTTCTGACACTTTGTGTTCTATCTTCTCTCTTTCCCTCCAACTACCCCCCCCCAGATGGCAGGTAATATGATATAGATTGTATTTGTGTTATCACACAATAATACAATACAAATTCCCTTGTTTATCCTGTTGCAAAAGAAGGTATATCACTCGCACTAGAGAAAAATTCATTGAAAAAATAAAGTGAAGAATGGTATACTTTAATCTGCATTTGGACACCATCATTTCCTTCCGTGGAAGTGACTCATTTGTTTATGACAGTTGACTATTTAAAATAACAGACCTGGTACTTCGCTATAGTTTCTTTTCATCCCCTTTGTTTGGAGAAGAAATAAAAAATGAGGCTTAGGAAAAGGAATTCATACTCATACAAATATGTTTGAGTGGCAAATTATTTACCTGAAATGAAGTTACTTACAGATTTCAAATTATCATTCTACCTGTACTCTTATTAACACTCAGTAAATTACTTGGCCATCTTCAAATTTATGTGAAAATGGAATTTATTTTGAATGTGTTCTAGTTCAGCCTTTAGTTAGAAATACATTTAAATCATAAGATAAAATTAACTCTCAATGCACTCCCTAAAATTGTTCACTGAGTAATAAAAATCTCCTCCATTTCTTTTTGTAACATAATAGCCTATGTTAATATGCTGTGGTATTTTCACAACTCTAGATCAAGAACCTTATTCAGAATACCTAACTTAAAACCCTTCTTCAATATTTTAATGTTGCCTCCTATGTCCTCCCTAGAAATAAGAGAAAGAATAGCTGTTTGATGACATGCTTGCTTTCATCCTCTTTCATACAATTTCAAAGTGTGTTGTTTAAAGTTTCAATATTCTCAAACCAGCTAAAGATAAAGCCTGACAAAGACAAGAGAATCTTAAAGCAAATATATTTTTTATTTTTAACCATTTTGTATCCAGATATGCAGGTACCTACAATTGAGAAATCCCATAGTAGTCCCGGGAGCTCAAAATCATCCTCTGAAGGCCATCTTCGCTCTCATGGACCATCACGCAGCCAAAGCAAGACCAGCGTCACTCAGACCCACCTTGAAGATGCAGGAGCCGCCATTGCAGCCGCAGAAGCAGCTGTGCAACAGCTTCGCCTTCAACCAAGTAAAAGACGCAAATAAATTCCTCAGCATGGCAGCTTAATGTTTATCTGTTGCCTTTCTTTTCCTGCTGTCTCTTCATGTTTGCTTTCTCATCTTGCTTCTCCAGTTCCCTTGTTCCTGATCACTGTTTTATGTCCCTTCATGTATGTTTAAAAAGAATCTAAGTACGTAACTCTACTCCTTTCTATTTGGTTTCATTTTTTTTAAATTTTTAATAGATGGCAGTAAAACTGGCTGTTTCTCCATCCTTTCCATCATCCATCCAAACTGGATAATGGTGTTTGATATTTGTGAATGTGGTGTTTTCAAGAGGAAAGATGTGTGTCATTTTCATGTTCTTAAATATCTTGTATACTCAAATGTATTCACTGAAACCTTAGAAGGCTGCTAGTGTTCTAGGTATTACTCTGGGCATACACACAAGCTTGAAGAGCAGACTGTCTATAAGTTGTTTCTGACATAATGAAAGAGCATGGTGCAGTGGGGGAAAAAAAGTGCTGGATTTGAAGTCAAAGGTCTTGGGTAAAGTGCCATCTTTGATACTAACTGACTTTGGGCAAGTCATTTAGCTTCTTTAGGAACCTCAGGTTTCTCAACTATAAAAGGAGAGTGGTGGGCTAACTGGCCTCAGAAGTCCCTTCTAGCCCCAAATCCCTTGATGCTCAGATCTGAGAACACACAAAGGCTACCCAATAGAACAATGCAATTAATAGATTTGGAAGGATTCCAATCTTGAAAACACAAAGGAATAAAGAAGATTCCAATTAATACTGAATAATACTTGGGAGTCAGCCTCAATTGTATAAATGTAAAATGTGGTAGTTATGTCTGTTATGCTGTAAAATCTTTTAAAAAAAGTTTAGGAATAGAAATGTTTACTTTGGCCTAATTCTTATAATAAAAAGTGGTAGGGCAACAGAGCCTTTTCATTATAGAGCACAAATGAGTCTACTCTTTTTTATGCCATTTTCTATAAGATAAAATGATAGTATAGGGTTGGATTTTATTAGTTCTATCATTTCATTGAAACTCAAAATGCCATTTGTCTAGCACAATAAATTGATTCAGGGCTAAAAGCCACTTATTTCCAAACACTGCACACTATAAATATAATTTGAATCTAAACTAAATTGCTTAAGGTTAGTTATCAAAAACTTGGATGTAACACCAGTTGACTAAATGTGGTTTTGTCATGTTTGTTGGTGTACTGTGAGTGCCCAGAGGCATTACTCGGAAAGTTGAGAAAAGGTGGTTATTTTGCTTTTCCATCATTATTAAAGAAACAGCCAGTTTTAATCCCCTTTAGTGCTGTGCATGTGGTGTCTTTTTTGGTGTTTGAGCACACAAGTTATTTAAATAGAAGAAAAAAAACTCCACTTGTGTTTGCATGACTAACATTTAAGCTGGTTCCATCTGAGGATACATACTGTGGGTTTCCATTTCACTCACACTGCCACAGCAGCACATAAAAGCGGTCAGTCTAATCATACCAGGAAGCAGCACAGACACAGCATAGCAGGAGTCCTCCCAATTCAAAGAACTCAGTCTGACAATCTGCCTCCACCAGCCAATGACAACAAAGACCCAAGCCAGCTGGCTCTCAGGAAGGTGATGTCTGATGGACCAGTCAAGCCAGAAGGAGGTGAGCAGAAAGATGCTGCACACAACAAGAACCCCTCTCCCCTCCTTTAAAGTGCCCCACCTTTGTTGTGTAGAGATTTGGTCTTAAACATCTTTGCCCTCTTCCTAGTGTGTGCTATTGCAGGCCTAGCATATCAGGATCACATCACCATTATGTAAGTCCCAAGACCACTGTGCTGATATTTGACAGACAGTCATTTGTACATTTCCATACATTGGGTCTCTGACTTTTGTTGGAAAAAAAAATAGACCAACTTTTGTTCATATTGCAGAATGGAATGCATGCCACTAACCTAAATCTGTTCAAGCATGATTTGTTGCATTGTGACAAAGCTTGAATTGCTCACAACTACTAGCTTCCCCATTGGAACATAACTTGGTTATTCCTGCATTACTCTCTCAAGTGTTTTGTTTATGGTTCAGTGGATTTTCAAGCTTCCTAAAGGAAAGCAAAGAAAACAATGTTAATGCACTCACATTTACGTGGTGAAAAAGTTCCCTCTTGATACTACAAGCAAACATTTTCCACTCTTGTTTTGGTAGTTGTTAAGTGTACTATCAGATGTGTTGGGCATGTCAATATCTAAGTGCCTGTGTAACAAATAAAGTCTCTTTATTTCATTCCTAAACTACTGGATTCTGAGCCATTGTTATATACTGTATGTAGCATGGTATGAATGTGTCACTTTTTGAAGGGGGCGGGGGCATATGGTTTGTTGCAATAGAGTATTTAATGATGTGACTCCGTTGCTAATTTAGAGGAATCCAAGTAAAACGATACAGATATTAGTTATAGAGTACCAGGCAAAATTCCTGTTGGAAAAGATCTCCAAGCTATGAGGAAAGTGAATTCAAAATGAAACAAATAGATGTGGTAAAAAAGAATACATAGCAATAACAGAGTTTGGACTCCTTCAAGAAATCCCACTGTATTTTTTCTTCCACATCTAGTGTGCTCTTCAGTGAGATTCTCCAGTGAGTGGATGAGGAATCCTCGTCACAAGCACTTTGCTTTGGAATATATGCTATAACTCTCCTCAGATGTCTGAACCTTAGGAGGAAAATTAGGAACACCCCTTATTCTCTCTTACCACAATTCCTAGAGTAGAGTTCCATGTGTACGTAACAGGATATATCTTTATAAATTATTTTCTAGGTTTATTCAAAGTTAAACATAGGGAAAATAATATTATTTTAGAGCATTTCAGTAGTGACCAGATGAGCAGTTATAAACAATGTGAATTCCAAGATATCAAGCCTCACATTCCCTACTTCTAACCCTCCTCGCTGGAATTCAACAACCTGTTCTACTACACAACCATAGCTATTAAAATGATTGAGTATTGGCAAGAGAGATTTTCTGTTTAAAGAATGGTTAAAGAAAAAATTTAAAAACTTTAGGAGGCCCAGAATTTTTCAGGTGGTAATGCTTATGGTACAAATCATAAGAGGTTGTCCCCTCATCTCACTTTTTGTTTCCTGTTGTCACCATCACTTGGTGCCCTTTCACCCCAAAAGATTTGGAAATGCTAAATTTTTATAGTGCTTACTATTCCCACTATAAATTCAGTGAATCTTATGATACACCTTTCCCAGCAGTAGTTTAGTCTATCATCCCCTATTCTTGCCCTCCATTTTGTATTTTTACATTTTATTTTTTCATTACTATAGGGTATCCAATAGATAACGAGGTTTTTCTAAAATGGTAAGAGGCCATGAACAATGTTCCTTGAGTTGACCTCCTTTGGTTAGCTTTCTGATAAGTTCACCAAAATTTAAATCTTCATACAGATGGATCTTTGAGAATATTTGATTTCATTTTCTTAAAGAACCCAAGATCATCTTCAGGATATAAGAACTCATTCAAATAAGAATTTAGGGAAAGGATTTTTTTCTAAGATGTAATAACAATAAAGGGAATGCATTTTGGCCAGAGAGAGACAGAGACACAAATACAAACTAAATATAATGTATACCATTAAGAAGGAAGCAAAAATACACTTAAATAATTTCCCAACTTCCCTCAAAAAAACCCTTTAAAACCACATAGATAACATACTTCTGTATTTCTTTATTAAAATGTAACCTTATTTGCTTGCATGGAGACAATAAAATTGGTAAAAAAAAAAAAGGGTAGCTAGGTGGCTGAGTGGTTCATACCTAGAAATGACAGATCCTGCATTCAAATCTGGCTTCAGACACTGCTTAGCTGTGTGGCCCTGGGCAAGTCACTTAAGTCACTCCATAGTTAGGTTAACAGCTGTTAACCACTTGACACAGTATTGATCCTAAGACAAAAGGTAAGGATTTTTTTAAAGGATAGACTGGTTTGGGCTCATAAATAGTGGAGGAAGGATATTATTTATGGTTTTTAGAGGGTCTGTATCCAACTCTTCCATGGCTTTGCAAATTTAAAGAAACAAAATTCTCTACATTTAGTTCCTGCAACCAAAAATTCTGAAATCAAGCTTTTCCTGAAATTAGGAGAAGTAATTTAGGGATATAGTTGTACAAGTCTGAAATGATCACTCTAATTCTAGTACCTGGATTTTAGGAATAATTGTCTAGACAGAAAATAGTGGAGAGAATACCATAGCCCTATCCCTCTTACCTAATCCATTTCCACAGTTTGTATAATGAAGGGGCTAGGGACATATTCCAGAAGTAAAGGAGCACTTTCTTAAGGAAATAGGCAACCGTTTTCTTGTTTGCCAAAAGCACAGTGCTGGTGCCAGATTTGCTGAAGGGGAAAATTGGGCAGATTAAGCCTTATCATCCTATTACCTAAAGTATTTTCTTCAGGAATATTAGATACTCTTCGAAACTCTGTCAAGGCACTAGGGTATAAATGGTCCACACTTACACATCAACAGGCCTTTAAATTCTGAAAAGTTGAGAACAATCTATGCATTAGAAATAAAAAATACCAAATTAGCCAAGTAAACCAGCTTTTTCATAAAGAATTAAATAATCTCTTTCTAAAGCTACAAGTTAAGAAACAGAGGCAAAATTAAAAATAACGTAGCAGACAATGGGCAGCCATTGACACTCACCTGTATTCTTTAGACAACTAAAAATGGCACTCACAACAGATTTGGGGTCCCTTGCTTATGTAAGGGAATTGGGAATTAATATCACTTTATACATCTGCCCATTTATTGACCTCTCACAGAAGAAAGTTTGAGGATATGCAATTACTTTCCCAAATCACTCTTCTGATTCTGATTCTGATTCTGAGTCTTCTGATTCCAAGAACTGTTTGTGTCAGTGGAGGGGAAAGCTATGGCACCAATGTGAAGGGAAAAAAATGAAAAAAAAAAAAACACCAAGGCCCATGCCTAACCTGAACAATGAAGGGATCATGACAACAGTTACAAAGAGATCAAGAAGTAATCCAGGGAAAATTGTTTGAGGGGGAAGTGTACTAAAGAAATCTCAGAGTGAGTCAGTCAATTTGAAGTTTGCTCTCTGTCGTGGTGCAAATGAATGCTTGTGACAAGACTGAAAAGATGCAGACAGGGAAGAGGAGGAAAGTATTTAAAAGGTTGAGAGAAAATGTTAACTTCAAAAATGGAGGGAGAACAAAGCTCCAGGAAAAAAAAAAACATACATGAACCAATTGGATAATTTCAGTACTCAAAAGTTTTTGTGCCCATATTTCTTGGAAAGAGCTTTTCTATACATTCCTACAGGGAAAATTAAAATGCTTTTTTCTAAATATTCATTACTTCTTTCTCTTTTCCTTTAATAAATCTCTACAGTTGTTAGCCCTCTATATTATTCTTGAGTCAGAGTTGAGATTACTAGAAATACTCCTACTTTTGGTATTACTCACACATTTCTGAGTATTTGACATACTCATTAAAATTAATTTGAAGTCTTTTCATTGCCTTGCTTTGAAAGGTTAACAAGAGAATAATCAAATAACAAACTGATAGAATTCATTATTCTCTTTTTTCAAATAGTTGAATAATTCTGTGCTTATTTTTAATTTCTGTGTTTTTCATCTACGATCTTTTAGCCATGTGTCTATGTATATTAGCATTAGAGTATAACACTCAGGAGGAAGAAAGATACATTTAATGTATAATTACTATCCATAAATTGTGCTCTGCAATTCATCTATGAAAGTCACTACTGAAGGAACATCAATGAGGCATGTAAAGAATTTTCCAGTGATAGCAATTGATCTTTGGCGATCAATCATTACTCTCTTGCTTGGGTACTCATAACTATGAGCACTAAGGTAAAATAGCATTACAGAGAGATGGAGAGTAGAACCATCTAGCCCACATAAAGGTCAAAGTTATGGTCTTGCCCTCATTAACATTAGATTTCAACTGAGCTAATAGGTACTGGAGTAAGAGTACATGGAAGTGCCAATCTATAAGTGTTGGTCATTGAAGAGGGTGGCTTCCCACATCATGTATTAGAAGGAACATAGAGAGCCCCATCTAACCAAAAACAATTTTCCCAGTGGACTACAAATGTCATTGAAATGCCTATTATTAGAGTAATATTTTATTTTGGAAACCTGATAGTCATTAAAAACCATTAGAAATGTGATATAGATTCACCTTCAAAATAAGTAATCCTAGAGAATAGGATCATCATAGACAGTGCAGATTTGCTTTGATAAGAAGAGGGAATTGGGGAAAGTTTGGTTCAAAGGGATAATGAGAGCCCAGGAAAACAGGGCACAATAGGCAAACATGAATGATTCTTTTAATACAGAAGTGGGAAAAGAGAAAGAGAGAAGATGTGCTAGCTCTGCATTTGTTGTTGTTTCAGTCCTTTCTAACTCTTTGTGACCCCTCTCTTGGCAAAGATGCTGAAGTGGCTTGTCATTTCCTTCTCCAACTCATTTTCTAGATAAAGAACATAAGACAAATAGGCCTAAATGACTTTCCCAGGGTCAAGCAACTAATAAGTGTCTAAGTTCATATTTGAACTGAGGTCCTCCTGACTCCAGGCCTAGTGCCCTATTCACTGTGCCACCTTGCTGCCCAACTAACACTGCATATGAAAGTGCCTAAATATACACATTAAAACTATTACTATTCTAAATAATGATTTTCAGATTTCAAATTTCTTAGATGTGATACTTTTCAACCAGATGTTTAACTTCGTATAAATACAGTCTAGATTACCTACTTGCCTATTGGGATATAGAGTTTGGTAAGAAGATACTATTGTTTTACATAATGATGGTAAATGGGCTTTGGGTATTGACTTTTAAGATTGAATGGCTAATAAGATGACATTTGTTTTCGTCAATTTTTTGTAACTATAGTTTTTAAAACACAAATATATTCAATTATTTGAAAAGTCCAAAATTCTTACATATTTGAAAATGACATCCTCCCAGAGATACTTAACTTGAACAAGTGAAATTGAAAGCTTGAGTAAATGAGTATGTGGAATTTATTTGTATTTAATGCATCTTTATATCTAAAAAGACTCTACAATAGTCAAAGATCTTTATAATAATAAAATATATGATTATGGAAATAATTTAGTTGATAGGGCAAAGTAGAGTAATGCGAACCTGGTATCGATATGACAAAACCAACAGAACACATACATTTTCATGGGGAAAAGAGTTAAGAAAGTATTGGATCATGGACTTCAGACATGGGTATAATTTTTTTTTGTGTTTTTTTTGTGTTTACTTTTTAATCATGTAATATGAACACAACTGGAATTTTTTCCTTTTAATTATGTTACATATTTATTCTTTAAAAATATGAATATTATTGTTGTCTTTTATTTTCACATGGCTATCATTTATGAATGTCTCCATGAAATTTGCTCTCCTTTGTAATAAAGAAAAGCAGTTAAGCAAAAATAACTGATGCAGTAACACAGGTTATCTGACATTTCACTCTCATTTTCATTTCTTTGTCTCTCTAGCAAGAAGAGGGAGGCATATTTTATTATTTGTGATGAAAATTAGTTATTAAAATTATTCAGAGTTTAACTTACTTTTAGTGTTCTTTTTATGTGTATTATTTTTAATCTCTGTATTTTGGTCAAAGTAGGAGTTTCCTTTTCTACTTTATCTATTAGATCAAAGAGAAATTTCATTTGGATGTCTCATGCAAAAAAAATGTCTTGACTTGGAAATCTATTAGCTATTTAGTTCAAGTTCTTATTTTTTAAAATACATAGAAATGTATGCAATATATGGCATGTGCAAAGTTTTCATTGACTTCAAAGGTTGAGGATATGCCTCTAAAAAATAAATCTCACTCTTCATTAGTTGCTTTGCTTAGCTTTCTCCATCTGCTCTGATAAGAATACTCATTTACATGGAAACTATTTGAATTTAATGAAAAGAAGTAGCATTTTTCATGATTTGTATCATTTGTAAATTATTCTTTCTTTTCATATGACAACCTCATGTTTTAAATAGATAGACATTAGTTGTTCAGTGAAGAATGTATTGTTTCTCTTTATCCTAATTCTATCTAAAGTACTTTGGGTGAGGTGTTGTTTAGGTTTTTTGTTACATTGGAAAATGAATTAAATTACAATATTGAATGTAGACTCTATGGAGGAAGTTTGTGTGTTACTTTTCTTTGTTGGTTAGGTAAAAACTGCTTATTGGTGGAAATTCCTAATTCTATATATCCAGTTATTATTCTTTAGTAAAGCATTCAGTCTCTTCGCTTCATGCATTTTCCATGTTCATTTTGTATTTTTCCAATTTTTAAGTTCATTAAGCTTCCTGAGATGAGTAATGAGTGAATTGATAAATAGAAATTTTATGAAATTAATCCTCCTCACTTCATTCAGAGAGGAAAATAAATAAAAAATGGAGGAGGGGAATGATGGGTTTAAAGGGGATATAATATACTCTGTCATTCCTTCCCATTCTACCTTGCATCAATCTATTATGGAATTTGGAGAGTAGATCTGTAAAACCACACCTGATTTGTTTGTATGAAAAATTCTGTGAAATTCATCATGACTCATATATATTGACATATCATCATGGATTCAAGCATCATCCTTCCTTTGATTATAATGTTAAGATTGATCCTTGAAAAATTAAGTCAATCAAAATATAACGTCCTAAGCAAAATTCACCTGTATGAGGTGGTCCTGTACAAGGTGTAGTTAGTAAATTATAATACTTTTAGTCCATTAGTATGCAGAATGGTGGGCAAAGGCAGAATTAACTTGGGAAGGAGAATCTTTCAAAAGGGTTCCAGGGTAAGTCCAAATATATGAAGAAAAAAAATACTGTTTCTGTGCCCTTCATTTGTAAGAGGGAACATGGTATGGTGGGTTCAGAGTGGACTTCTGAGCCAGAGTAACCTGATTTCAACTCCAGTCTCCAACATATACTTACTGTGATCATGAGCTGATCTTTCCACGGATCTAGGAAACTCTCCAAGATTATAAGTGAGAGATAAAGTACTGATTTGAATTGGTAGAAGGAGTTTCCTTATCCAGGAGGTCCCTCTACCAATGAGATCACAAGTCCCATTTCTGTCTCAGTTACATAGAGGAAAATTATTTGAAGGCTTAGCTTCATGACAGCACATAGGATCCTCTATGTAATGTAAACACAAAACATTCAATAACACGGCAGACTAAAATATATCATTTAATCACTAGAACATGCTAGAAATAAGCACTAGATGCATTTGAGTAGGTGTTTGCTTTTTATTTGTTTTAAATTAATTACATAATTTTGTTCTGAGGTAAATCCATTTCAGGATTGAGTTTCAAGAGTTAAGGAAGTTCTGGAGGGGAAAAGAAAAACAATAAACTGTGAAGATTAGAAAGGGGGTAAATTTAGATCTACAAGGTAAGACCCAAAACAGAATTTCTCATTCTAAGGCTGGGGAGGGTTTGGGGGTGGGGGACATAACAATGGTCTTGTAGTATGTGCAGGGTTATCAAGAACACCAGAGAAGATGATACCTTAGTTGCTCAACTCTGCTGAAGATAGAACGAGAGGAAGAAATAAGTTGTGACTCAAACCTCAAGATTATATGGCTACAAAGTGTCACAACTAGTTATAAAGTATAACTATAAATAACCTATTTACAAATTATCAATCATACTCAACTACCCAATTCACTGATATTTTTTTACTTTAATGGTCAGTAAATCAAATATGTTTTCTAGTGTAATGTAGAAAAACCTTGAGAAAGTATATGAAAGCTCCTTCAATTCCAGGCCTGAAAAAAGATCACATTTGTTTAGAATGGTCCAAGTAGCTCAAAGGTGGGTCAACTTTTTTATTACTTCTTTTTGGAATATTGAATACTTAAACTTACCTCTTCATGCATATCCATTGTCAGGAGGGAAAATGGTTGGTACTTTGGGAAATACATAGAAAGCATATTCAAAAGTGATATTGCAAATGAAAATGTCTTCAAGGATTCTTCAAATGTTTCCTTATACTTACCCACATTATTTTTTCCACCACTGGAATGAATAATAAGACATGATATTCTGGAGAAGCAGATTCCCCTAAGGAAAAAATGAGTGAAGCAAAAATTCTTATGTGTAATCAAAGTAGCAAAGAAAAGCCAATATTTTGATAACACTAAGAGAAAAAGAAAAATAGTAAAGGCCTTTTTCTTTTTTTTTTTTTTTATCTTCTTAAATTGTCTAGACTACATGCAGACTGCTTCTATTGCCTCCTATGCCAATAGTGGGGAAAATCATTACTATCCTAGTATTCCCCAGAACCATGATCTTTCAACTCACTCTTTCTCTCCATAACCAGAAATACTGAAAAAATGTATTTTTTCCAAGATATGTAACCATCAGGATCCTCTTTTCATTTCATATTCTCTATATCTCTAGTAGCTTTTGCATTCCATGTCCTGATCTTCCTTTATAAATTCAGATGTCAATTTCTTGCTATAGTAATTGACATTTCTCAGGGTGTTCTAATCTCTACTAATTAAAATGATTTTAAGTTTATGAAAAATAATTTAGATTTTTACTATAATTTAGACAATATATGGATTTCATCAATTATTTTTCAGTTTTAGTATTCTCACCATGTAAAACAAAAAGCACATGTTGTCTGTGAGTTCATAAAGCAAAAAAAATCTTCATTATTTTTTTTTTAATTTTAAACCCTTAGCTTCTGTGTATTGACTTATAGGTGGAAGAGTGGTAAGGGTAGGCAATGGGGGTCAAGTGACTTGCCCAGGGTCACACAGCTGGGAAGTGTCTGAGGCCAGATTTGAACCTAGGACCTCCCATCTCTAGGCCTGGCTCTCAATCCACTGAGCTACCCAGCTGCCCCAAAATCTTCATTATTTGTGAGGTGATTTTCCAGTTTTTTATTATCACAGGAAATTTCTAGTCACAGGATAGAATGTTATCCTGCAAGGTTCTGAATTATTCTTCCTGATTATAAATGAGATTGTGTGTCTAAAATGTAAATGTATTTAGCAATGGCCTAAATAAAACTTACCTAATAAATATCAATACAAATAGGACCCAAATAATCTTTGCCTTTGGGAATCTTATGGTGGAAGAAATTCCAAGGAACTAGACCAAGATGCAAAAGGAGAACCTATCACTGGGTGACCAGTTTATGTTCTTATTCTATGGTAAATCAGAACATTGATTTTCTGCTTTTATGTCTTATGTGTAAGCTGATAACTTGCATGCAATAATGCAAGATCCCAGAATATTCTCTATTTTTTTAATTTTTAAATTTTATTTAATTAATTTAGAACATTTTCCCATGGTTACATGATTTCATGTTCTATCCATCCCTTTCACCCACCCCCTCCCATAGCCGACACACAATTCTACTGGGTTTTACATATGTCATTGATCAAGACCTATTTCCATATTATTGCTATTTGCACTGGAGTGCTCGTTTAGAGTCAATATCCCCAATCATATCCTCATAAACCTATGTGATCAGGCAGTTGCTTTTCTTCTGTGTTTCTCCTCCCACAGTTCTTCCTCTGAATGTGGGTAGCATTCTTTTCCATAAATCCCTCAGAATTGCCCTAAGTCATTGCATTGCTGCTAGTACAGAAGTCTATTATATTCGGGTTTACCACAGTGTATCAGTCTCTGCGTACAATGTTCTCCTGGTTCAGATCCTTTCACTCTGCATCAATTCCTGAAGGTCATTACAGTTCACATGGAATTCCTCCAGTTCATTATTCCTTTGAGCACAATAGTATTCCATCAGCAGCAGATACCACAATTTGTTCAGCTTCTTCTGTATTTTTAACTGCTAAATTCTGCATCAGGACTACCCTCTCTATATTGAAATTTAAGAGTGGTAGATTTTCAAGATTTTCACTGCTAAAGCAATTGTATTATTGAGGTAGATACTGATAATTCATTCCAAATTCAAACATTTGTGTATTATTTTCTACATAGACTATCTTATTGTTCCCTCAGTTTGATTGGCTATTGACAATTTTTTGTCTTTGTAATATGGAAGATGAACAATTGAAATCACCTGTATTAATAAAAATTTCACTTTTATTTTGCTCATTTCCTCTTTAGTGTATCTATTTAACTACAAATTTAAATGAAATATTAAAATCTCATTAATAGTTTTTAGTATTGCATCTGATAATAGTAATTAGCATTTAAAAATAAGTTTATGTGTTGTACCCCTGCCCCAATTATTTCCTTTGTAGTAGAATTTTGGTGTGAAGTAGGTCAGTCTTAGATCTCATTCAAGAGAATTTAAGTACTGACATCTTCGAAACTGCTTATTACGAGGCAGAAGCTCATTAAAGTCAGCCCCATGGCTTGGATCCCAAGGACAGGTATGGAAAAAAACAATTAAATTCAATTTCTTTAACATATCAATGACTGAGTATAATGTCTTATCATGTTTTGAAATTATTTTAGTTTTTTATTTTTTCTGATATAGGTAGCTTTACATTTTTTTTCTCAAATCATTCCTAATTATATATATATATACACACTAACAAATCATTTGTGGACCCTTTATCCACCAAATTATCATTCATATCTATAAAGTATTATCACATATATGAAATAGATGAATATTATAATACTGTTAAAATCTTATTATTTTATAGGTATGGGAAAGATTTGAGCAACACAATGTAAACATAATATAATTCGGAAGAGGTAGGAAAGGGGGAACCCAAAGTTGTTTGCTTTCCATAGTCTTGTATAATATACCGAAGAATCCCATATTCTTTTTCTTCATATTTTCACATGGCTAATTTTGTAACTGTCTCCATATATGAAGGTGAAGTACCTTTGAGCACGAAGGATATTTTGTATTTCAAAGAAAAGAATTGTATAAATATCATAAAATTTGTAGTTCTTTGATATTTTGATAGGTTAACATATAGGTTAATACTAATATTGTGTTGCTAGAAGAAAGTATGTTAATTAATCTCCCACCAAGAGCTAAAACCAAAAAAAAAAAAAAAAAGATTAGCTAAACTTTTCATATGTTTAAATATGTAGAAGTAGTTTTAATTTGGTTGTACTGAAACACAAGTGGGATCATATTATTATTCTGTACTTCATCTGTATTCTATATTCTATTTTTCTTGTTTTTGTACTTAAGAAATAAACTGAAGTACATTTAAAGGAAGTAATTTTTTTGCCTCCCAGAGGACTTGATTTAATCATCTCTAAAAGATATTACTCATGTATTATGCTGGAGGTTAGGTAGAGAGATAGAGAGATTTATAGATTAGGTATAGTTAGGAGATAGATATTTCAAAGAATAGAAAGTTCTTTGGGCAGAAAGCATGACTGAAAGTTAACTATACAATTGTGGACACACCCAAGGGTTTAATGTGAAACAATGTTTTTGTTATAATTGATATTAAAATTGGTGAATGGGGGCAGCTGGGTAGCTCAGTGGAGTGAGAGTCAGGCCTAGAGACAGGAGGTCCTAGGTTCAAACCCGGCCTCAGCCACTTCCCAGCTGTGTGACCCTGGGCAAGTCACTTGACCCCCATTGCCCACCCTTACCAATCTTCCACCTGTGAGACAATACACCGAAATACAAGGGTTTAAAAAAATTTTTTTTAAAAATTGGTGAATGGATTGTTCCAGGGAAATCAATTTAATATTCATGAAGTAGTGATCAAGAAAAAAAGGATCATCACTTTTAAAAAGATGAATTATATCCCCCCCAAATTTTAATTTATCTGATGAAAGATAATGATTATTTTATGCATAGATGTTGAAAAAAAAAACCTGATAGTAATATCATTCCCATCCTCAAACAAAAAAGAAACAAAACCAGTTGAGAAAATTTTCCATTTCTATGGCTGCCATATCAATGTTTAGATCAAAAGAGATATCGTAGAAATAATAAACTATTATTACTAATATAGTGCTCTTATCATTCCAAAAGAAATTGGTGGCAGTAGAAGGGGTTAAGCATTATATTTTACCACTATATGACAAGAACTATGCTAAGCTTTTCATAAATATTATCTCATTTGATCTTTTCAACAATTCTATGAGGTAGGTCCTAGTATTATCCCCATTATACAGTTGAAGAATGTGAGGCATTCAGAATGTCCCAGGATTACACAACTAGTAAGTGTATGGGACTAGATTTGAACTCTACTTTTTCTGACTCCAGGTCCAACATTCTATTATACCATGTAGCTGCCTATTAGGACAGTAATCTTCAGCCCATAATCTATAACTCATGTATCCACCAGAAGAGCACTATGAGATTTACAAATTTATATGTCTGAACTTAATAGAAAATGTAGCAGAACAATCTGACCATGAATTTTAATTGTACAGGTCAGGCACCATGTATATGAACTACTGTGATGGTAGCTAGTGGTGTTTATTTTACATTGAGCCAGAGGAGGGCACAAGAGTTAACAAAATTAAAAAAAAAAAAGACATTCAATGAAAGGGATACAAAAGGATTGAATTAAGGTAAGCCAATGTCAAGTGATAAAATTATATCTAACCATTGAGGTATTGGAAAAAAATCAAGAGAAGAGGATAGTTTAAAACAATGAATAGGATTAAGGAGAATCAGAAATGGTAAGATCACTTTCTCCAAAGAATCCCCTTAAACACAGAATTGTGGGTGAAGAAATGGTTTAAAACTGGGATTATTACTTTTTTATTTCCTATGACACACGGGGAATGTATCTATCATGAGTTTATTTGCTCATTTTTTTTAAACGGATCATATTCCACTTCTATTTGATCCCTGGTGAGAAAAATAGGAATATATAGTTAAAGAAGGTATGTCATGAAGCAAAATCTCTGCAAAATGTATGAGCCTAAGAATGAAATAATCTAGTTTTCAGTAACAAAATATTTTTCCAAAAATTAATTGACTATACTACATTGAAAGGATAAGGAAAACTCAAAGTACTTTAGAAGAATTAAAAATCAAAATGTATTTCCATTTTAATATACTTTTCTATGAGAGAACACCACCCATCTGTCTGAAGATGCTAAATCAGTACTACTATTATTTGTAACACTGCCCTCTGGTGGCAATCCATAAATATTACAATCCTCTTTTTTTAACTACATTTTAAAGTATTTTAATAACCTACTGATTCTATAATTGAAGACCTAGAATAAAGACTAGGGCCCCTTTCAGTAAAACATGATGTATTTTCATATTGTAAAGTTATACATCAAGATGTAATTGATCTAGAAAATCTGTATGACAATTTGTTTTATTGTACTAAACTAGATATACGTTATTTTAAGTATATTGATTAATTACTTATTTGTATGTCTCCTAAATCTACTTGTCAGATATAAATACACACATATACCAATACATACATATAGACATAAATACATACATACATAGATGAAATTAATTCATTTTATATCTTGCTTTATGTCATCATTTACTCCAATAATTTAAAAATGATTTACTTCTTCTGATTGTTACCATAAGAAGCAAAAACTTTAAAATATATTTCTATGAGGGATACCTAAACAGGACTGCCATAATTATGCTAATTTGCACGATGAAGTATTTTATATGTGATAACAACATACATAGGATAATTAAATTATGTAATCAGCAATAAAAATGTGGAAGAAACCTCACAGGCCACCAAAGATTGACACCAAATCACTTGGACTGAACTAAATTTCATTTTAGAATATGTAAAATGAAAACTTAGGTTGTATGACATGATCCTAGAACTAAGAAGTTGTTACTATACAATGTTCAGTTAATTCAGTCGAATCGGGCTCTTTTTTATCATGGAAAAAAGGGACTGTATTTCATACTAAATTAACTGTGTTTGAAATGAATACCTTGTTGAAACATCTGATTATTTTAAATTCCGAAAATATCAGCCCCAAAAGATGATTTAATTTCTCCCATACAAATATAAGAAAGTATGAATTAAAATGATAACCTCATTGGTCCTTTTGATTAAATTGAGACTATAAATCACTCTGATTTTTTTGACATAAAATAAATATGTCATTGAATTTTTCCTGAATGAATTGAATTAACTGGATGTTTTGGCACTCTCTAGATGATGCCAAAGCCTCTAAGAGTATGAAGAGAGTCTGAAATAAAAGTTGTTAAGGCAATATTAGTACAACTTGAATTAAATGATTTATATAGTACACAAACAATTTTGAACTAGAGCTGATGAATCTTCAGGAAAGGAAACATATTTATAATAATGATAATATTTATTTCAATGTCAAATTTCCATTTCTTTGGGTTTCTTTGGATTTTATTTTCAAAATCTAATGAGGGAAGCTTCAGGTTCAGACTGCATACATGTACAGGACAAACTCTTCTGTAAGAAGGAACAAAACTTCCACCAAATCAGATTTCTCTTTCTAGATGATTCCTAATGACTATATATTTAGGTAGATTCAAATAGTTGACATTTGGACTTTCCATTGTTTCATTCAACAGTTTGTTGAGCAACATCATGTTACAATAATTCTGTCATGGGTGCTGTTTGGGGACTGTGAAGAAAATAGATACCTTTAATCCATCCTATAGGCTTATAGTGTTGCAAAGACATTCATTATTTGCAAAGCTCAGGACATTGTGGGTTAGGGGCAGGCAGGGGACATTTGTCATATGATATAGGTATAGAAAACTTTAGACCTAATACATACAATTCCAAACTTCTTCATCTACACTCTGGAGACTTGCTTTGTTTTGACTCAGTCACTAATATATTCTTGGGGAGGGGGGAGGAGGTGTATATACTCCCTTACCCACATGCATACATATGCAATGTGTGTGTGTTTATGTGTGTGACCGTAACTTTTTGTTGTTGAGTCATTTCAGTCACGTCTGACACTACATGATCCCTTTTGGGGATTTCTTGGCAAAGACACTGGAGCTGTTTGTCATTTCCTTCTCCAGCTCATTTTTACAGATGAAGAAACTGAGGCTAACAGGGTTAAGTGACTTGCCCCAAATTACACAACTATTAAGTTCTGAGGCTAGATTTTAGCTCATGAAGATGAATCCCCCCAATTCCAATGTCAGTGCCCTAACCACTGTGCCACCTGGACGACCAACTATAAATATACAAAAGTGTGTACTGTATGTAAAGAGATATACATATACTCGTATGTGTCTGAATATACCTATCTTTAAATTGCTGCTTTAGCTAGTTCCTACAGGACAATTTAGTTTATATTTATGTATTATTAAGCTATGCCTACACAAAAGGATATACATACCTATACATCTTATTGTGTATAAACTTTGGTATAAAGTTTAAGAAATTATCCAGGTATTCTGAAATATCTTAATATGCTGCATCATAGTTCTTGAAATCTTTGTATTTCAGATAGAATCATTCATTTTCCTTAATCTGCTTTTATTCTGTAAAGTCACAGCTTAAATAAAAGTGAATAATAGTTTATTTTTTTCTGCCAGAAACTAGCTGAATATTGATCTATCTAGGCTCAGCTTATGTACAAATAGATCAATAGGCATTCGAGTGAAAACTTCAATTAATTACATAGATTTTGAGTTAATACAAAGTCAATATTAGGGAACTTTAGGGTTGTATATTGAAAATATCCAGAAATTGATTTTATAAAAATGTTTTTTTCATATGAATACCTAAGGTTTTGTACACAGAGATTCAATTCTACTTGTTTTAGTTACCATTACATGATTTTGTTTTGGAAGGGTAGTTAACAGATGTTTAAATTTTTTTTAATTTCCTTGATTTAATTTTTTAAATATATTTTCTTTTTAAAGTATTTAAAATATTCACAGTATTTCTTCATACTTTCCAAACAACACTTAATTTCAGAAAAGAGGGGGCAAAATGAAATACTGCATACCACCAACTAATTTCCAACTTTGTTCTTTGTTTCCCTTTTGTTGTCTTATGACTTGTGCCATATTTCTTATTTTAAAAAGAAATGTATTTGTCTTGAACCCAGAGTTATCAAAATCTTTAAAGTGAAAAAAATTGTCAAATGTGAAGGTTAAGATATCATTCCTGTGATATTGTTTTTGTAAACTATTGTATTGGTCATATCAGAATGGGGGTAAAATGAGGCATCTCAACTAGGCAGGATTGAAGGAAATGGATTAGTAATATATTTTAACCAAAATGAATATCGAATCAAATAGTAGAATTGCTTGTTTATATCTTCTACATTATTGTTACTGTTGATCAAACTCAATTTGGATCTACATTATTAAAAGCAGCCCAATACAAAATAGAAACTAATTTAGTATAGAAAAATGTCAAGATGGGGGGGCAGCTGTGTAACTCAGTGATTTGAGAGCCAGGTCTAGAGATGGGAGGCCCTAGATTCAAATCTGGCCCCCGACACGTCCTACCTGTGTGACCCTGGACATGTCACTTAACTCCCCCCTCCCCATTGCCTAGCCTTTTACCACTCTTCTGCCTTAGAATCAATACACAGTACTGGGTTTTTTTAAATTTTGTTTAAATGTCAAAATGATTTGACTGATAATTTTCATTGAATTGGTTTGTTGATTTACATCTCTAGTTGTAAACACAGCTTTACATTATAATATATGTATATATTTATAAAGTATAATCCAGTAATTCTATCAGTTTTTGATTTATTTTTTTTTACATTAGCTAAATAATCACCTCTTTCTGTAGCTTTTACCTCTTTAAAATACTGTTGAGGGGGCAGCTGGGTGGCTCAGTGGATTGAGAGCCAGGCCTAGAGATGGGAGGCCCTAGGTTCATATCTGGCCTCAGATACGTCCTCGCTGTGTGACCTTGGGCAAGTCACTTGACCTCCATTGCCTACCCTTACCACTCTTCTGCCTTGGAGCCAATGTACAGTATTGACTTCAACACAGAAGGTAAGGGTTTTAAAGTAAAAAAAATAAATAAATGAAATAGAAAAAATATGAAATATTTTATTGAAAAATTTATTGAAAAATATTTTATGAAAACGTTGATTTAATTTAAATGCCAAATATCTTGGTTAAGAAACAACAACAACAACAAAACAGAATTTCTAAAAACCCAACAACTATTTATAAGTTGCTTATTGTTAAATACATGTTTGAGTCTATTTCAGAGTAGATGATCTCTATACATATCTGCTAGCCAGCATTTCTATAGCTATAGCACTTTAAGAATTGTAAAGTTCTTTACATATATCATCTCATATATATTATGTTATTTTATCTTCACAACAACCATGGCACAGAAGGTGGTGCTAGTATTATTCCCATTTTATAGATGAGGGAACAAAGGCAAAAAGAGGTTACGTGATTTAGCCAAAATCACACTAAGACTAAGTATCTGAGGTGGGTTGTGGAATGAGGTCTTCTTAACTCTATCCTGTGTACACAAAGGTTAAATTTCTTGCCCAGTGTCATACAGTTAAGAAGGATCAGAGAAGGGATTTGAATTCACATCTTCTTCACTCTAACCTTAATCACTTTAGCCCAACCACAAAGTCAAAAGCAGAGTAGATACTCCATAAAAGAAGTGCTGAATAGAATTGGATGTTAAGCTTGGATTGCATAGCCCTCTCTGTAGGCAGAAGACCTTTGGAATGTCCTTCTGAACCCCAAGATTCCATGGTAACTCAGTTGTTGTTGAGATGTTTCAGACATGTCCAGTTCTTCATGACACCCTTTGGAGTTTTCCTGACAAAGATATTGGAGGGATTTGATATTTCCTTTTCCAAGTCATTTTACAGATGAGGAAACTGAGGCATACACAGCTAAGTGACTTGTCTAGGATTACATATCTAGAGAATGTCTTAGATGAAATTCGAACTCTAGAAGATGAATCGTCCTGCTTTCAGGCTCAGCACTGTATCCACTGAGACATCTAGCTGCCCATCAACATAGAGCTCTATATACAATATAAATTACCCTTATGCTTGCTTCCTAAATTCCCCAATACTCTTACCCTTCTTATTTGGTCTCCTATAAGTGAAGCCACAGCAGCATTTGTGAAAATGAAAGAATATTTTTTAAAGTGTTTAAAACATAACACAAAGAAAAGGGAAACAATGAAAAACTTAAAGATCCCAGAAAAAACTAATCCTGGGAAAGGCCTTCCAGTTGGTGTTGTCTTGCCATAGTGGTAGCCAAAGGAGTAATAAGACTGAGAACTAGACTTAACCTTATTGTCTAGTTCTAGTCAGATATCTTTGTTTTATAAATTTAAAGTGGTTTACCCAGAGCCTCAGATCCACTTACATAAATACGTGTGCTTGTCTCTATACCAAAGTTCCCCTCACCCCTCAAAAATATTTTTCCCCACAAATTCTGTATTTTTTATTGATTTTTCATAAACTACTAAAAATCTCACCAAATTAGAAATTCAATTGGGTTGCATGTATTCTTGCAAAAATAGAAATACAGTAGAGTTAAAGTACTATCTTCAACTTAAATATCTGTATGATTTATAATTTGTTTTAGAGTCAAAGTAGCCCTTCAGTGGAGGCTGAATTTAGAGTCAGGATAACCTGGCACAGGATCTGCAAACACACTCAAAAGACCACAAACAACACCTTTAAACTCCCAGTGCCCCTGGCAACTCCTTCAGGCTGTAAATTACAGAGGAGTTGCCAGTGTGCATCAGTGCAAAGGAACTCTCCAGTGGGAAACAAATTAGACCAATTATATTGCTTTGTTCCTAAAACCTAACTGGGGCATCACATGGGGCTCTAAAGGAATGAGGCCTTCCAGAGAGATAATAGCAGGTGGGAGAATAACTCAGAAAAGAGATAGAATAGGAACAAGACAGATTTTTTATCTGTTACAAAAAATTCTGCCTAAAGATGTCTTTTTGCCCACAAAGGAGGAGATCACTTTTTTCCATCTTTTGCTATTTGGCCTTTTACTTCCAAAGTTGGAAGTAAGGCCATTTTACCATCAATTCAGCTATATTAAAGGTTAAATTGACCTTTCTTGGGCAAGTGGGGAACTCCTTCACCATTTAAATTAGTTCCCATGAGTAAAAACATTCAGCATGCTAAACTGATTTGTAAACTTTGGGGACACAACATGAATTACTGACTTTCTATACAAGACAAAATGAATTCTATGTATTAAACTTTCTGAAGTCTGTCTGAATGACCAGATTATTTTCAACCAATTTGGACATAGCAACAAATGGTTATATTTTGTCACCCTCTGTCATAAAAAAAAAATTGTTTTTTTTAAATGGAGTTAAGACACATATGTTTATTTTTGTCCCCCTGTTGTCCTCATTTCTGTTCATGGGTGTTTTTTGAAATGTTTCTTCTGTGAAGAGGTAAAATGTGATTATTTGTCCTTGAGTCATACAATCATGGATTATGAAAGAAAAATGATGTCAAAAGTCAAGGAAAGTTTCAATCAGTGTGGTCTTAAAGATTTAATTAAAAATAATTACCAGATAATCAAAAATAGTGTATTGGCTATCCCCCATGCATCCACCAAACCTCTCCCATAAGATAGGGATCACATAGTAATTTGATATGGAACATTATGGATCAGAAAATATGATCAACCAATGAAAAAACTCCTGAATTTGTATTATTTCAAAATATATGTAGGTATATATTTTTTAATTTATTATTGAAAAGAATGTGAAATATAATCATGATTTTATTTTATATGCTTGCAACTTTTTCATATTGACTATTTTCAAGTTTTTCTCTAACCTGATGTTCCCACCCTATACAGCAAGACCTACTAATCACCGACCTGCGGAAAGCTCCGTCTCTACTGGCTCATCTGCCAGCAGCTTTGGCAGTGGATATAGTGTGGACAGTGAAGGAAGTAGCTGCACTGCAGGGGAGACTAATCTATTTCCCATTCCAAGAGCGTAAGTTTTTTTTTTTTTTTTCCCTTCCCCTTTGACATATTTAGCAGTGAGCCAAACACCAGTATTCTTCAGTGTGAGTCATCCACCGTCATCTGCTTCTTTGAAATTTAAGAGAAAAATGGGCAAATTATTTTAAGAAGAAAATTTATCTAAATAAAGACTAACATTCCATTCTCAGCAAATGCTTAGGAAGCATCATGACATTTAGATGGTTTCTATAGACATGAAAGAACTAGACTAGGACTATTGATTATTTATCACTACCTTTATTTATACAGATTTGTATTAAACAGGAAAATCATTGAAATAATCAGATTCATTCTAAGGTGGTTCAATTCAGAAGAAGCATTATGCTATGTCTTAATCTTATAATTAGATCATAGATGTCATTCCAGAATGTATTATAGTTTTAAAGCTGAAAGAGACCTTTGAAGATATATAATTTAATCCTCTCTTTTCATATAAGGAAATTGAAGCACAAGACAGATTTAATGACTTGCTCAGGGTCACACATATAGTGAGGAATAGTGATAGGATTTTCATCCAGATTATCTTGAGTTCAAGACCAGTATCCTATGCACTGAGATCAGCTTCCTTATTTTAAACTTGAGGAAACTGAGGCTCATGGGAGCATGCCATGATTTGAACACAGGTTCTCTAAGAGCGAGTCCCATGACTGCTCTTTCTTTCTACTGTGTCATCACGCCTTCAGTGACAAAGTATAATCAAAAGTAGAGTTGAAGAATATTTAGAAAACTGGCATTGGTCCAATAGTACTTGGCAGATATTTTTGAAATCATTACTATGCGAATTTAAAATAATTAACACATTTTGATACTCCTTTACACTTCTGAAGTAGAAATGCCTGGATATTTAAAGCTGATTATCTTGACTATTAACACTATGCTATTTCTAGGACTATGATCCCAAGAAACATTAATGACTCCCTTAATAAAGTATATCTATATATAACTCAAGTAAAATAGAAATAGCTCTTGTAATAAGAAACAGGACTAAAAATTGATGAGTCCTTCTACAAAACAGGGTCTCTTAACACCTTTGTTTATGCCATGTACCCCTTTAATAGTTGGGTGAAGATTATGGACCCCAAAATGATGTTTTTCAATGTATAAAATATTAGTATTACAGACACACACACATTATTGTTGTTCAGTAATTTCCAACTTTTTGTGACCCATTTGGGGGTTTTGTGGCAAAGATGTTGGAGTGATTTACCATTTACTTCTCCAGCATATTTTACAGATGAGAAAACAGAGGCAGATTTAACTGACTTTGCCCAGTGTCACACAGTTAGTAAATGTCTCAGGACACATTTGAACTGAGATCTTTAAACAAATTCCCAAACCCCAAGTTGTTTCCAAACCCCAGATTCTTAACAGAATCATTACTATAAAAATAGAACTGACATACAACAGAGCAGAGTAGTCTAATAGCCACCATTCAGGTCAAGAAGATCTAGATTCATATATCAAAAAAGGAAAGGGACATTAATTCTTTCAAGTACAACTTCCTAAATTTACAGATAGGAAAACTGAGGTTGTAGGAGGTTGCACCATGCCCTGCATCCCTCAAGGTCAAACATAGGATTTAAACCCCAAGTCTATTGACTACAAAGCTGATATTCTTTTCATTCTCCCAAATTATTTACTCTTTTCTGGCTCTATGATCTTGGAGAAGACAGTCACTAAATTCTCTATCCTTTAGGCAACTCTCTATGACTACAAATTACAGTGTATTACCTTTGCATTCATTAAGAAAGTTTCTTCCTTAGGAGCTCCTTGTACAAATAACAAGTGTCTGAACCAAAAATAGAATTATTTCAAATTGTTATACTTCTTCCATTCCTATTTTGCAGGCTTCTTTTAGTCTGCTTTCACTCTTCCCTAAAATTCATATCATGCAACTATTTTTCAGACACATATGTAATAATATTAAACCTTTGCAAAGTGGAACAAGCATTTAGATAATAAATTTGGGTAACAGATTGGTGGAAAATATAATATGGCGATCATAAATTGACTTGAATTTTTAAATACAAAAATGTTTAGTGATAGAAACATAAAACTAGCACAAAGCAGTATGGTGAAGACTGAGTATAATTTGGCCCCAATTTTTTCTCTTCCTCCTTCTACCACTACCCAAATGCCAAAATATGGAGTTATGTCATTAAATTTATTAGAGAGCAAGATCAAAGCTAAATGAATTCTTTTGACTCAATTGTGAATTCAAATGAATTCACAGCAATGAATTCAACCTAGAGGCCACAGGATTGATTAGGGTACTTTCATCCTCCTCTTCAACAAATTTATCATTCTATACTGTGGACTAGAGCTCCCTCTAGCTCTTCTGGTTTTGAAGTCCAGACTCTTTCTCAGTTCCTGTGCTAGATAGATAAGTGATTTTGTGAAGCCACACTGGACAAAATAATGTAGAGAAATATATAATCATATGGATAATTCAATCTACTTGAAATTTTAATAAAGAATCCTGAAAGTCACAAATCTACTTTTCCCATATATAGTTTTTCTTTCCCAATATTTCAACTAGAACTCTTAATTATTGCTTTATTTCATCTTTACTGTTAGGGCTTAGCCAAGTGTTCAGTAAAAATTATATTTTAGTTGGATTTGTTTCTGTAGAAATTAATTCTAAAAAATTAATCGCATTAGGTCTTTGCCTTAGTAAGTTCAGTTTGACCTAGCAAAATAACCAGGGGGAAAAAATCTCTTGGGGCTGACTGACCTGGCCAGTTTTTAAATGTGAAACCAGTGAATTTCTTTTTTTCTCTTTTTATAACAAATATAAATGGTTTCTTTTTATATAATGACTTCAAATGTATAAATAAAAATAAATAGGAATACTATGTATTTGCTTTTACATTTTTGAGGCTATTTTTTTAGGTGAGATCCACAGCTTTTCTCAGACTACAAGAAGGGTCTATGACACCCTTCGTTAGTCTTTAGAAGATTGTTTGAATCCTTAAGCCCTTGAAATCAGATCATCTTTAGGTCTCCCTACCTTTATATGACAATGGATTTTTTTTTCTAAAAGAAGGTAAGGAGAAACTTCCAAATATAATCCTTGATCAAGTTTTGACTCAAGTTAAATCTTGTATTATCTACTTCAGTGTCTGTGAGATGAAGATGGAATATACAATTCTTAAAAGTCTGATGTTTACCAGTATTGTTTATTTCTAATATCTCTAATAAGATCATATGATGACTCAAAGCCTGCCCAAAATAAATTCAACATGCATATATGTATCATTATATACTATAGCAAAGTAAATAATTATAAATATATATCTGGAAGTGATTTTTGAAGTCACCTAGCCCAACCCACCCATTTTATAAATGTGGAAATAAAGGCCCATAGAATGAATTGATTTTTTTTCTAAGATCAACTATGTTATAAGAAGTAGAGCTGGAATTTGAAACTAGACCCTCTGATTCCATATCCAATGCTTTTTCTCCAGCATTATACTTTGGTAAGGAACCTTTCTTACATGTCTATGTGTCTTCCCAGCGTCTTGAAGACTCCATATGTTATGCAGTCAAGAAAAATTTGTGGCTTTATCAGAATGAAAGGATGAGGTTAGATAATTTCAAAATAAGACTTTTAAAATAAAAATTCCGGAGGATCATCTTTATCTAGTGACTTTGGATAATTGCTATTTGTATAGCTGTTTGTAACCTCAGTTTAATAATCTAAAAAAATCAAAGGGTTGCCTTCAGTTTCCTTTCAGCTCTAAAATCATATAAAATCTACATATTTTCTGTGTTTCAGTATCTAGAAGATGATGCAAGAATTCACTATGATTCAAAACTTATCAGAAATTAAGCATCTAGACTTACCTCATGCATTCATTTTTTTTCTTTTAATTTGTTCAGCCTATCTCTCAATATTTACTTCCAAACAACTGCATAATTCCCAAAGCTGGAGACAAAGGAGAGGGTTGGCAGTGTGTGATAGGGGAAACTTTCTCTTCCTATCACTTAATCCCTCTAACTTTTACTCTTTCAGCACCATAGCTACTTTTGGTGAAGGGAAAACATGAAAAGTAAATATTTTTCATGTATATTGAACATGAAATAGCAAAAATGCATAACTCAACCTTGAACACTTAAAACAAAAAACATTGATAGATTTTTTAAAAATGTTTTTATTTTATTTTTTTATAACCCCTACCTTCCATCTTGGAATCAATACTATGTATTGGCTCCAAGGCAGAAGAGTGCTAAAGCATAGGCAATGGGGATCAAGTGACTTGCCCAGGGTCACAGAGCTGGGAAGTGTCTGAGGCCAGATTTGAACCTGTCTCTAGGCCTGTCTCTCAATCCACTGAGCTATCCAGCTGCCCCACCTCCCCCCCCCCCCACTCCCATAGATTTTTAAGCATTGTGATAAGAATGTGTCTTTGTGAGCTATCCTGGGCTTTAGGAAAAAAATAGTGTGTGCATTCACTGAAACTATAGTTGAAAAGTCTTTAAGAGTGAATATATATTTCCAATCTGAGACTTTTAGGCAACACATTATTGCAATTATCTGTGATTATAATTTTCTATGTTCTTTGGCATCTACCTTTGTAAGAACTTTTGCTAACAGAATATTGATATATTTTAATAGAGGGAAGATGGCACAGAATGGACAAGAGACAGTGAAGCAGCCTGCAGTAGGATTACCAGATGCAGAAGGTAAAGTAAAATTCACAATTACAATCTACATACAATATTTAAAATGTTTTGACTTTAATTTCAGATATCTAAGGATTATCTTAGATACAAAGGTAAAATGATGATTCCATAAGTCTTTCTTTAAAGCAATAAATAAGACTAACTTTGTAGTTTTATATAACATTTTTGGAATTTCGGCACTCATTTCAGTCAGTGCCTTCTGAGAACTGGAAATACAAGGAGCAAATCCCACAACATATCATGCTAACATTCTTTTTTTCCTATCTTTCCTTCTCCCCCAACACCCCATTCTAATTGGATAGCACAAGCATGGAGATCTCTTTTAAGTCCATACTAGGTCTGTGGGTAATGGCAGGACACTTTGAAGAAGGCTTTTAAAAAAGGATGGAAAATCTTTTGAAAGAAGAACTTTATTTCTAAACTAAATTCTGTCTTGAAATAGAGAATGACAGATAAAATATCATTTTCTAATTTTTATGTAAATACAAAGTTATTGATTAAAAAAATATGTAGGGGACAACAAGTTGGCTCAGTAGATGGAGAACCAGACCTACAGACAGGAAGTCCTGGGGCTCAAATTTGGCCTCAGAAACTTTCTAGCTATGTATCCCCAGGCAAGTCACTTATTCTGCATTGCCTAGCCTTTATCCCACTTCTACTTTGGAATTAATAGACAATATTGATTCCAAGATGGAAGGTAAGAGTTAAAAAAAAAAAAAACATCCCTCTATTATGACTTAAATGTTTTTTGCTGTTTTTTCATTGTGTTTTGTTTTGTTGAGTGTTTTGTAATCATTACGTGAGGGTTTTGTGTCCCTTATGGTCTTACCACCTATCCTATTTACTCTGAAATGGAAATTATCATGGTAAGCTTTTTGTTGTAATACAGCGAAAAAATATTGGGAGGTAAGAAACCTGGACTGGAATCTAGGCTCCATCACTTATCACCTATGTGGCTTTGAACAAGTTCCTTATCCTTTCTATGCCTTACTTTCTTCCTTTGCAGTATGGGTGTGGAGATAAATTCACTATATCGTTTCTCCAAATTAGATGCCAAACGAAAAGAATTTGTGATCAATGCAACACATTTTCCCCCCTTGAAGTCAAAATGACATATAATTCCCAGAATCTACAGGTGAAAGAAATAGATATAAATCCATGTTGATCATAAAGAACTGAGTATTCAGGAAAATATACATGATTGTACCTTATTTTAGAAACTTCAATTTTATAACAATTTTAGTACAAATGTTAACAGCTGTCAATGAGGAAAAGCTGTTCATCCTACTATGGGTCTCATCTTTCTTTCCCACACAAAAGATGTATATTTGTCTACAATAATGCAATCATAGGACATCTGAAATTTTATTTAGATTTGACAACAACTTTTGCTTACTTACCCTGACCAGAAGTTAGTCTTCCACTGATTATTGAACAGAAGCTTAAATAGGGAGATGAAAACTATAACCTAACTGAACAGTAATATGTAATCAATTAGTGGCACATTCTTTATGGTAACACTATTTTGGCCAGTCTCTTTGTTTTGATTGGGCTGTTTGATTATTCAAAAACATTTAAGTGGCTGCTAAGTGCCAGGTATTGTGTTAAGTGATATGGATATGAATATAAAAAAGAGTTTGTGGCCCCTAGCAGCTTACAACCCAATGGGAAAAAGGAAACAGAAAAGCAAATGGAAGAGGCAGATGGAGGAGTCAGGGAGGGAAAGTACTTGGGATGGGAGTATAATAAAGTCCAGTCCAAAATTGAAAAGAAGAAATGGCTGGCTTGAGAGATATTTTTAAATGGCAGTTTTATGTTCATGACTAATGCCTCATTATCATTGTGTAGTTGTATATAATATAGACCCTATATTTGTAACAACTATACAAATAAAATGAAGTCTCAAAGCCAGATATGGCCTCTATGCATGTTGCCTGAAGACCAGGCTGGCCAAATTCTCTTAGAATCATTAACAAAAGTCTGGCCACTGAATCACAACTTCATTTTTCTGTTTACAACTCACAAATAACTTCACTAAGAGATATGATCCCTGTTGCTGAAGTGGTTACCTATAATCAAGTAAACATTAATCTGTGATAAATTGAAATATTCATGTGATTCTTGTATCATTTTGGATATAGTAGGTAGGTTTGTTACTGAATCATGTCAATCCTTTCACTCTTCTAAGACTGACTTCCTATTCCCTGCCATGTCTGTTTTATACTATTTTTTTTATTATCCTCAAGTCAATCTATGCGACCTCCACCCTTCTCTCTCTCAGCAGAGGCCCAAGAAAACTGAGGCCACCCATTGGAAACCCCTTTTATCCTCAGTTTTAAATTTCAAATTCCTTTAATCTATGTTTCATTTTCTCTTGCTATTCTTCAATCTCTAACAAAAAAGGGTCTTATTGCTAGGACAAAATCCTCTGCTTATTGCATTTGATTTGACCTCTAAGAGTTTGTGTCTTAGAACATTTGTGCTGCCTTTCTAATCTTCACTCTCACTTTATGTTTCCCTGATGTAAATGTGATCTTACCCATTCTAATAGATAGACATATACACACACTTTTACTTGACCTCTTATGCCTCCAAGTTTCATCCTATACATCACTTTATTTTCACAACCAATCTCATTTTTAAAAGTTATAATCAATGCCTCTGGCTTTTGATACCATGCAATAGTACATTCTAAAGTTTTTAATGATTAAGTTGCTAAATGTAATTGATTTTTTTCACTTCTGATACTTTTTGACCATTCTGCAGCATTTAATAATTTTGACCAGCTGCTTCTCCAAAATACTCACTTTCATCTGGGTTTTCATGATTCTTTTTTCCTACCTTTACTTTCAGACTCTTTTAATAAATCACTTTCTATGCTGCACCCATGTGGAGATATATTTCAGTGCTCTTCCCATCTACATTTTGCTTTAATGTTCTCATTAGCTTCCATTGGTTCAATTGCTATTTCTATGCAGATGATTCTCAAATATATATTTCTCTACTGAAAAAAAAATTATTGCTATCATCTATAAATGGAATTACTTCTCTCATGCCTTTACCTTTGCCCAAGCTATGTCCCTTTCTTGGAATGCTCTCCTTCTTCCCCTTCATATCTTAGAACTTCTACTTTCCTTTAAGGGTCAGTTCACATGCTCCTTTCTATAGGAGAGCTTTTAAATTCTTTAATGGCAAGGAATACTTTTCTTTATATTCTGTATTAATTCATATTTTTAAAATTAAATTATATTTTAATGATTAATATTTCTTGTAACTTGCAGAAGCTCATGAATACATTTAGTATATTTTTAAATTTTGAAGGACTGCTCATTGACACATAGGTTTTTGGTTTTGTTTCAACTCAACATGTTCAATACTCTGTGCAAAGTTGGCACTGGGGATCTAAAAATTAAAATTAGATATTCCTTGCCATCAAGGAATTTAAATGCATATATAAAAGTAATTTTGGAAGAAGAGCTAGAATTAACAAAAAAGGTTTCCTGTAGGAAGTAGCATTTGAAATGACCCTTGAAGGGAAATAGAAGTTCTAAGACGTGAAAGGGAAGGATGATTGACAAGCAATAACTTTACTTGAAAGAGGTGAAATACATGGTGAGATATCATGAATAGACACAATGAAGTATTAAGTGATAATAAACTTCATTTTCATGTTAAATAAGGATTAACAGTAAGAAAATAATTTCAATAACAGTTGTCAAGAAATAACTTTACTTAAAAATAGTTTGACAATTGAGGTCTTAAGATATTAACTGTCTTTATTTCTGATGAAGTAAATTACATTTTGTCATTGCAATAAATTAACTCTATTTTTCCCTTGACCATTAGCTCTTTACAAAATTAAAAAAAAATACAATAACCACTCCCCTGGATTGGTGTAGGGTTAGGGAATGAGCAGGAGAGAGACAGAGAAGATCAGAAAAAAAGCAGATGCTTAGTTACTTTTTTCACTTTTCAACTAATTATGACATCCTATAAATATGAATAATAGTCAGAAAATCTGTAATGTTCAAGTCAAAATCCTAAGAAAGGAGTCTTATATTGAAATCCAGGAGAAACTAAAATATAAAAATGTCAATCGAAAATTATCTTCCCCTCAACCAAACATATATTCATGGACCAGAACGCAAGAATTATAGCATAGTTTGTTCCCTGACCCAGCAAAGACAGAGGCGGTATTTGATAAGAAAATTTTCACAAGGTTGAATGTTTTGATGACCGTGTTCTTCAATATTTTGGATTTTTCTTCAAGACTAACCAAGCACAGCCTTGTTCTATGTATTTATTAGATTGTGAGCCAGGCTATTTATTATAGCTTATGATAGAAATTTCCACTTTCTACCTGGCCATTTTTTTATATTGATATTTCGTCTGCCTCACAAAAGTGACTCATAAATTTCAAGCTCAATGTGAGATTAATTCAGTAGGGTCATAATCTAAAATCAATTGTCTCTACTGATGTCTTGACCCTAGTTTTAGAAAAAAATGTGAATAGTCTTATGTGCTTTTTAAAACTAGTGAAATGAGTAAGTTTTTACAAATTAAAATTTGTTATGAAGCAGAGACATTTTGGATCACAACCAAGGGAGTACAGTTATTGAAGGTTCTCATCATAATGTCAGTTTCACCTTGAAGAATCATGAATAGAAGAACGTCAGCATATCATAAAAGAATGAGGCTTTACTGATTTCAACTATAAACAAACAAATTGAGGTGTCCAAACAAAAAAAGTTAATCTTGATTTGTTTAAAAGTGGCAGTGAAGAATATTTCTTCTTATAATATTTATGGCAATTTTATTATCAATTCCAAAAAAAAAAGTTTTGTGGCAAAATAAACAATTGAATTGGTATTTTAACAGGTTATTTTGATGTTACTTAGACACAACCTTAATGACTAAATAGCACCAATGAACAATATTGTTTTTTCTCTGATATTTTCCTATTAAAATTTTTTTAAATGTGTTTCACTTTGCCTTCCTCTTCCATGACACATTGTAATTTTCCAGTGAATTTGATCAGTATATGGAAATAATTGGATCTCCCAGAACAAATTTTTATTATTTTGTGCCAAATAATTTTTAAAATTCCACTTGCCTTTTATCTGTTATTTAACTCAATATTAAAGGAAGCAAGATAGACTCACTCTATACATCTTATTTAATAAGTTATAGATAGATATGGACTTAATAGTAAATATATTTTTGATCTATTTGAAAAATCTAAATATAATTGAAGAATATGGATACATTGAATTTTTTGCATTTAAAAGTAGTCTCTTCCATGTCCTTACCAGCTACAAATAAAACTACAAACATATCAAATTAATTTAGAAAAATTTTCCTTTTCTCTTTTCCTCTAATTCAAAGGTCACATGAAAGTATGTACGCTTAGTTATTTACATATTATTCTTACCTACTTATTTCCTCTGTTTTGTAACTAGCTGTTAAAATCCATGAAGGCAAGACTTTGACAAGATTTTGTCTCCTACAGATCCAAGCATTACGGTGTGCACATGGTGCACACACTTCGTAAATCTTGAACTAAATAGAATTGAATCATTCAGTTCAATATAAATTTATTGATATTACATATGTGCACATTTAAAATGGTTTCTTATTCAATTACATATAGATAATATAATGAAAAATTTGCAGCCTCTCTGATACAATGTTAGAGTACCACTCTGCAAAATTTTAAGATAGCTTCAATGCTTCTTGGAAACTTCTTGCAGGGGAAAACAAATATTGTAGTTTCCAAGTGCAGAAATATCAGAATGGTCAAAAAAAAAGAATCATTACAAAAATGGATTATTATTGAATAATGTTTCTCTTCATATTGTAATTAAAATTACTGTGTAAAGCAGAAGATGTTATTAGCAAAATCCTTAATTACCCTACTAGATCATTTAAAAAAGCATTTTAAAACTGATGATGGGAGATATGACCTAGAGAGATTCAGGGAATATGTCAAGGAAAAGGAATATGCATATGGATTTTTAATGCTGATTCTGTATTGAGGGATGGGAGGCTGTTTCTAGCACTAGGAAAAAGAAGGCAATACTTATGTAAGTGGATAGAGAGGTTATAGTCTTTGGGTCCTATACTACACAGTGATGTAGTATCAGTGTATTGGGGCTATCTATGGCACAATTATCAACCATATTAGTCCCTGAATGTGGAAAGAGAATACTAAGTATGGGTGGAGAGAGAGGGAAAAGAAGGGAAACAGAGTCACAGTTAGGTTGGATGGTGATTTTCTTTCTCATCTAATTCATAGACCCATTTCTAAAATTTTTGATTTTTCATGTAAGAAGAGAAAAATAGGTTAGGGATGAAGGACCTCCTGATAAGACTATTTCTTATCATAATTCTTTCTTTCTTATTTGATATTGACTTTGACTTTTGTTCCAGTCAATGATCTAATTGTATATAGGTGATTCTGAAATGTCCATCACATCAGGAAGCTGACATTTCTAAACTTTTATGCTATTTTTTTGATATTGGATTTACCTCTTGCCATGAATAGGAACTTTTTTTCTTTCATCATGAATAAAAAATTACAAACCATCTGGCTCCTTTGACCTCTCTCATTTCATGAACCACAAGATATTTTCTAAGATAGTTGTCTTTCCCTGTGCCCACATTTGCACTGAAATTACTGAATGGGAAGATAAATGTTGACTTAATTTGGATTTTGTCAAGTTTTTCATCTTCTCTACTTTATCCTCACATATATTGGAACACAAATTTCAATTATCTTCATAGTAGATTTTATGTTTATGCTCATCATATACAATCTAAATAAATATGTACAAATATCCTATGAAATTATATTTTTGATGCCTCTTTTCACAAATAATGACAAAGCCACAACCTATTTTCTCTCTTTCTGAATAAAACATATGAACCATCCTTCTAATCATATCCAACTTCTTCACATTCTTTTTTCATTAATAATGAGAATGATGATATAGACTTGATTAAGGTCCTCCAATAATGAGTCTCCTTGTTGATTGTTGGACAAAAATAGCACATTAAAAGAATCTACATTTAAACTAAACCTAAGAGCTAGGCAAGGTGTAATTCTGAGTGCCCTCTATTCCCTCTCCTGGAAAACAATCATTGTTATTACAGAAATAAAAGGTAACCATAAAGGTCTGTCAGTTGTTTTGTATTTTTATTTGGTTCTTTAAGACTTCAGTTAAAATCAAGTCTTAGGTTCTAACTAGTTTTCTTACCCTAAGAAAATCATTAAATGTCTTTCTGCCACATCCATAAAATGGGGATAATAATAGCATTGATATCCCTAAGAAGAATAACAGAAGGTAATATTTATAAAGTGCTTTGTAAACTTCATGGTGCTCCATAAATTCTATTACCATTGTTATTTTTTGCTAAGCTTCCAGTGATAAACTTCTTGATATTTAACTACATTGGCTCTTAGACTTATGATTGAGGCTCATACTAGAAGTCTTTCTATCTTGATAGACCTACTATTGCCTGGGATCCACTGACATTATCTTTGAGAACCCAAAGTCTCCACAGGGAAATTGAAATATTGTTACTATCATTAAGAATCTTACAATGTGTATATATGTTTGGGTATTACATATGTATCTACTAGGTACGGGTACATATATAAACATGTATAAAGGCATTGATCTATATATTCACATCTGAACAAATATCTTTATATTTAATATTACCTTAAGAACTTGTTTCATATTTGCCTTTATCAAAAAAAATCTTTCTTCATACTTTAGTGTTCCCTCAATACTTGTATAGAGTTTGCATTATACATTTTGATTCCATGTCCCTTTCTAGTACTTGTTGTATAAGGTTTAGCTGTATAATGTTCCCTATGAGGATGTATAATCTTCTGGGACAGGTGGCATGATTGCTTTTTTATCCTCATTTCATGCTTAGCATAGTATTCTGCATAAAGAAGATATTCAATAACAGATAATCATAATAGCTTAGAATAGATAGCAAATGTTTGAAAGCATTTTCTAATCATTTACTCTTGATCCTTTCTACAACTGGGCAGTGGAGGTGTTACGCTCACTCCTGCTTTTCAAATGAGGGGATTGAGACAGAAAGTGATTAAGGGACTTGCCCAGGATCTAACAATTAATAAATATCTGAGGATGAACTTGAAATCAAGTATTCCTGACTCCAGGTCTACTGCCTTATTTACTGCATTGCCAGCTGCCAATTTAATGAATTTTATATGAAAGACCATATTTTCAGAAAATATATAATATGCAAAACATACAAATACTGCAAGTGAATATTCAGGGTATATAGATATGACAGGTTCTAAGGGGTTCTGACAAACATTCAAGGATCCTGAAGGGGTAAGGAGAATGAGTTGTGGGGAGAAGGATGACACGTGTCAGGAGTGCCAGTGAAACTGGTAGCAATCAGAGGCAAGGTTTATTGATCCTAGCTAGTATTTTATACAGAAAGTGAAATAGGCTACCGGATTAGGTAAGCCTTTTGCAGGGACAATGGTTAGTAATGATCTACAATATTAGTACAATGGCTTAATTTACCTCATTGAAATTGAGACAGAGTTTTCTATAGGATAATAATTCAATATGTCAAGGTGTAACCATTTAGCTCAGATTCTCAGGGAAATGTTTGGCTTCAACGGGTAAAACAAGGACAACCAGTCGTTGCCAAGTACAGTAGGGATTTTGGGGGCCTCTTGTGATGCCTAGGCTGTGTGACTGATTTTGGCCAGACCATGGCTTCCCAGAGGCCTTGAAATCTGGGGTTCACTCTCACTACTGGGGGTTACATAGATAAATGTGTATTTAAGTATTTATGTGTATATTTATTCTATGTTCATGTTCATACATATGTATATATTATGCATAAATGTATATGCACACATTAATACCTATGCAATTATCAGATTATCAAAGTTACCAATGATGGGTATAAATGGGGAGAAAAGAAATGAAAAGGAGGAAGTACATTCCAGCCAGAGGCACTAAGATCTTGCAGAGTTCTGAATAACAACAATAATAGCTAATAATTGCATACACACTTTAAGTTTTGTGACACACTTTATATATGCTATTTCCTTTATGCTTCACATCAACATTGGGAGGTAGAAGTTATTACTTTCTCCATTTTATAGATGAAAATAATGAGTATTAGGCAGAATAAGTGACTTTCCCAGGTTCAAATGAATACTAAGCCTCTAAGGCAAGATTCACACTTAGAATTTCCTGATTACTTATTGTGCTTCCCAGTCTGGAAAAAATGGATACAGAATTATTGGCCCAATAGGAGAGAACAAGTCATGTCTGGGGAATGGTAAGCTGCCCAATTCTAACACAAAATGTTGGTTCTCTCAGGTGAGGTGAGATACATAATTGGATAAGCATGATGCTAGGATGAACTGGGATGAGTTCTGATTTGAAACAATCAGGGTTTCCAGCAGTAGAGTCTTGAGGTAAAAACAGATGGTTTGAATGCCAGTCAGTTGGTGTGAGTGACTTTTCATATGATCATTGTAGGCAGCATCTATTCCTACCACTGATAGAAATTATATACTTTACAGTTCAAAATCGACTAGCAGTCAGAATGGTTTTTATCCATTGTGTGGCTATAACAATTGACTTTACCATCTTGTGAAAAGACCTTGAAATCCTGAAGCTGGTTAAAAACAAGCGGAAGAGCTACTATTGTACATCTTAAAGTAGAAATTAATAAGGTGGGAAATCTGAAGATGCATTTTTTTTTTACCTGTGGTGGTTACTGGGTATGCTGGGATCTGAAATCAGAGGATCTGGGATTATATTCTGGCTCTGAAGCTTCTATCTGTGGGTCTTTGGGCAAGTTTTTTTTTAACATTTCTAGGGCTCAATTTTTATGTCTATAAAACCGGAGAGTTGACCTAAATGATTTCTGCTTATGTTTCTAGCTCTCAATCTCTGATCCTAAATAATTCTTTTATTCCTTTGGGTTAGTATTTAGGAAATGTTTAACAAAAATATATATCATTATTTATAAAACAAGCAGGTTAAACACAGTGAAAAATGGCTTTTAAGGTTCAGTTTTGAATTGGTCACCTTGAAACATTAATCACTTGAACATTTTACATATATTCAATTGTTTAATAAACATTTTCTCCCCATTGGATGAATGAAATGGTTTTGGGGGGGACTTTAAAAACTGACCATTTTTTTGGTCAAATATTCAATTCTTTTCAAGCTAGATATTCCATTTTAAACAGTGAGGCTCCTTTTCTATATTTCTGATCCATTGTGGGGAAAAATATGTATCATTACAGCAAGATTTCCCAGTATCTTTTTCCATTTGACATTAAATCATCATTCTATTCTATATCGCAACTCTAACTCACAGTGACTGTCTAGGGTTCTCAAAGTGGATGATCAATCAATGCTCTTGAAAAGATTTAAAGTAGGAAATATCAGCAAGTGGGATCTCTTGCACTAAATAATTGTGTCTAGCAGAAAGATAGTTGTCCAGGAAAATATGAAGGAAGGAAAGTAGTTTATCTGAAACCACCTTCTGGATGTTTATCCTTTGAACAGGTAGCCCAGAAAGAAGGACACACGGAAAGATTTATGAGGCCATTTCTTCCAGTCATTTGTTCATGTGATGCTGAGTTAGATAAAATGTTAGAAAGAATATCTGAAAAAGAACACTTTGAAAATATTTACTATCATTGCTTTTCACAACTGTGTTGGGACAGAAGAGTGACCATTACGTGTTGGCAAGGAACAATTTTTTCAGGTATTTGCTCTAAAAGCAAACAGACAGGGGGCAGCTGGGGAGCTCAGTGGATTGAGAGCCAGGCCTAGAGAGGGGAGGTTCTAGGTTCGAATTTGACCTCAGACACTTCCCAGCTGTGTGAACCTAGGCAAATCACTTAACCCCCATTGCCTAGCCCTTACCACTCCTCTGCCATAGAACCAATACACAGTATTAACTCAGAGACAGAAGATAAGAGTTTAAAAAAGAAAGAAAAAAAACAGACAAATAAAAAAAATCCAGCATTCTCTTTTTTGAAAAGGGAAAAAGATGTAGAACTGATTCTTCACTGACCCTGCCTTTTGCCTCTCAAAGAATAGCCCTGGGGATAAATTCTTGGAGGTATGTTTGTTTGTTTGTTTCTGTGCTTCTACCCAAATATTTATTTCCCCCTTGGAGACTATAATTTTACCTGAAGCTCCCTCAGTTTGAGCCTCAACACCTGTTTATAATAATGAGCTTCCTTACTACTCCAGCTATCACTTTCATTGCTATTTTAATGACTTAAGGCAAAGAATATTGAAAAATTTAAGGCCCTCAAGTCCTTTTATATACAACTCACTTGGGTTCAAATTAGGAAAAATCCCCTAAGATTTGGACAGAGATTTAGATTTCTGACCTATATGAATCCTGTGAATATATAGCAGTCAAATAGCCTCATCTATAATCTAGCTATAATCCTTTGCCTAATGTAAGCCAAAATTATAGATATATAGAACACATTAGCATTGATCAGAGAATTTACATAAGGGAAATCTGTCAAAAATATTTTTAAATCCAAACTTTTCGTGTGAAAATTTTCAAAATTGGAGAAAGATTTGATGTATGTGTTCAGTTCCATCAGCTTTTCAGGGAGAAATAATTCAGATACATTCCCCATCAAGGTTCCTCAAATAGGCTAAGTTGAGAGTAGGGGAAATACCAACCATATTAGTGGTCTATTAGTTTTCCACTTAATTTTATGTGCTCTTCAACTAAACTCTTGGCTTCCAAGAACTTTTATTAAGAAAATCAAGCCCTGACTCCCAGCATAATTGCTTTTCTTATTATTCTTATTTTGAATATTTTCCCATAGTTATATGGTTCATGTTCTTTCCCTCTCCCGCAAACCCCCCAAACTCCCCCCCTTAGCCAACACAAGTCTGCCGGGTTTTACATGTATCATTGATCAAGACCTAATTCTATATTATTGATAGTTGGACTAGAGTTATCATTTAGTGTCTACATCCCTAATAAAATCTCCAACAGCACATGTGTTCAAGCAGTTGTTTTTATTCTGTTTCTCCTCCCACAGTTCTTCCTTGAATGTGGCTAGTTTTCTTTCTCATAAGTCCCTCAGCCTCCAGCAATAATTTCTCGACAGTAAAGCCCAAATTATCAAATAGGGAAAAAGCATGATTTTACATTCTGGATCAATTAAATACTTCCTGGTAGGAAGCTAGAGATTTAAGACTAGAATTAAAGAGAATGATCATGTCTAATTTAAATTTGAATTATTAAAATTATGAAATGCTAGGAAGTAACACTGCTTTCAAAAATAATTTAACATAATGTGGCAAATTATACACTTCTAAGAACACATCAGACTTTATGGGTCTCTTCATTATTGCTTCTCTTGTTAAACTAAAATGAGAAAAAAAAAAGTTGGAAGAGAATATGAAGTCTATTGTATATATTTCCTCATTTGACAGCTGGGAAAATGAAAGTATCTGAGATAAGATTTCAATTCAGGTCTTCTTGACTCCAAATCCAATACTTTATTCATTGAGCTACTTATTTTCTATACATTGGAGACACAATGCAAACTGAGGATCAATCAAACGAGGAGATGTTGTATTGTTTTTTATACTAGAGGTAGTAGGAAGCCACTGATTCTTCATTTATCAGTGGAGCAATATGTTCATATCTGTAATAGAAGAAATCAGAATCAGAGTATTTGCGATCCTATAAGCCCTAACTTTTCTATCCCAAATCATAGTACTAAAGGCAAAGTAATTTGGTTAATAAGGTCCCCCTTCAAAAATATTGCATGTAGACTTCCCAATAAAATATTAATTATGCTAACTATACTCAAAATACCCAGAATCATTTTATTACCTAACTTCTGAGAATAGGCCATCACAATTGCCATATGTTTCCATTCCTTATAGTTATTATCTTTCCCTTTTACTTATCAAATCCAATTGGACACCTTCAGACTATAGTATGTTTTTATTTTTTTAATTTAAAAAATTGCATGTTAAATAGTATGATTTCAAAACCCCAAACTGTATTTTTGGATGAACTGTTAAATGAAGAAGTCTTTCAGATAAGTTTATTCAGTTTTATGAAAACTAATTGTTTGCTTTTTAAGCTCTTATGTGGTTAGCCTACATTGGTGATGTCAAAATTGAAAAGAAATGAGTGTCACTAAAACATACATAAATATCCTTACCAGGCACATACTCACTAGGAAACCACATATTAATATTGGCCAAGTTTTGTTGTTCATTTGTTTTTTAAATATTTCCAAATTACATTTGAATCTGGTATGGGTCTCTCTCTGATATGTTTTGGCTCATATCCACCTGTTGGATACCTCTTGCGTAAGCATTTTATTAAAAGATGGAATTTGAAAACCACAAATGGTGTTCCCAAGAATTTTAGTGTTACCAGTACCATTTAGGGTTACCAATACCAGTACCATTTAAAGAACTCTTCATAAGTTGAAAAAAGGACTAATTATAGAGGTTTAAATATCTCCTTCCTTTTCAAAGTACCATTGTGTAAGTGGTATTTTAGAGTCCTTTAAGGACTTATTGGAGATAAAAGCTTATAATCACACAATCAACATATTTTATTAGATTTTAAATCAATGAGATTTGCAAAAAGAACTCCATGATTTACACTGAAATGCATATTCTCAAATTTGGAAACAACCTTAAAAAGCATCAGTTCTAACTCATGTGTAGATAAGCCTGTCATTGACAAAGGTTCTAACAAGTAAACACCTGGCCTTCTCCTGAAGACTTCCATTCATGGAGAATCTCCCAGAGCAACTGGTTTAATGGTGAAGAGCTAAATTATTAGAGTATTTTTACTTACACTAAGCTTAAATTTTCATCTCTATAACTTCTACTCATTTTGCCCAATTCTGTACCAGCTACTGTGTATAATAATTTTAATTCTTCCCATGCTGTGGTATAATGTGAAGACCACTGGCTTTCTGAAGTCAGAGGTCAGTATCTGATTTTAAATTATGCCTCTGATGTTTTTTCTTTGAAAGGGTTGGAGAAGTAGGTCTCTAAGTAACCTTCCCATTTTGTCTATAATTCTATGTTCTCAATCCCTTCTTGAGGCTAAACAAACTAGATCCTTCAGAAAATCTTCAAATGGCATAGTATCCAGTCCTCTTAATCTTCATGTGAGGACTATATGCATGACACAATGAATTTTAATACCAGTGTTATTCCTAAAAGTACTATGTCCCAGAATGAAGAGTTCAGATGTGATCTGGCCAGGGAAGAATAGAGTACAGTGATAAAATCACCTCCCTCAATCTGAACTCTAAGTTTATCTTAAATTAATTACATTAACTTCTTCAGCTGGCATGTTATTAGAGGTGTCTAATTTTTGAACCCAATAGTCTGCCAAGTAAAAAGTTTTATTTATTAACCAGCAATTCCATTCTTTAAAAAATTGTGATTATACTTAAATTAAAATGATTTAGTTGAAAGTGTTAATGAATGATGAATTGTCCATGTGATATATCTATCTCTCCTTCAATCTCACTACCCCCAACCAACTTTAACACTTCTTGTATGGACTATACTGGTAGACTCCTAATTGATCTCCCTACTTCCTATTTCCTACATTTCCAATATATCTGTATATATTCTTATACAATAGAGGGAAAGTCATATACATACAATTTAACATTGTCATTCCCTATTCCAAAACATTCCATGGTGTGTTATTTAGAATTTCTGGGGCTCCAGTTAGAGCTATTTGGGGCTTATTTGAGCTTTTAAATGACAAACTTCCTGTGGACACTTGGAAAACTACATTTTCCATGGTCCAAGGATTTCCTGTTTTGGATGACTTCTTCAAGGTAAAACTTGGCTTTAAATATTGGGAAGTTGGGCTTGACTTCCTCTTTGCTACCTGAGCATGCTCCCTGGGGAATGTAGAGAGGATTAGGGAAGGTATGGAATGTAATGGCAGAGGCAGGATTTTTGAAATAGCCAGGCGCGTGGTCAGATTTTATTCTATCAACATGGGCCTAAATAAAATATTACTTTTCCTCAATATATCAGCCTTAATCATTTTTAAAAATAACAATGGCTATCTAGTCTATAGAATATAATCCAAATTCTTTAGTTTTGTTTTTAAGGCTCACCAGTGAGACTTTGATTCAGCTTTTGACCTTTAAAAAAAATTCCATTCTACTTCAAACATTTTGTATTCTAGAGAAAATGGATTCTTAATTATTCCCTAATCACTCCTCTTTTCTTCATGATCTTTAAGGAACCTGCAGTAATTCAGCCCTTATTGTCAGTTTTCATTCTTATTGTTACATCACTTCCATCATGTCTGACTCTTTATGACCCTATTTGGGGTTTTCTTGGCAAAAATACCAGAATCGTTTGGCATTTCCTCTTCAAGTTCATTTGACAGATGAGTAAACACAGATGACTTGCCCAAGGTTTCATAGGTAGTAAATATTATAAAAATGTGAGCTATAAAAGAGTTGCTTGTGTGATGTCACTCTCATTAGACTCCAATCCCCTTGAGAGCCCAGTCTTTCTTTTAGCTTTCTTTGTCCTCCTAGCATTTAGCAAAGTAGATAGAGAGTGGTTAATAAGTACTCAATTACTTGACTTCTAAGAGACTTCTAAGTAAGCAATCAATGACAAAATTAGGTATTATGGCAACCATAAACTGCCACCACCACAGGGCAGGCCCTCACTGCCTCATGCATACAGTATTAAAAGAGTTTTAGTTTGCCTCTTTGCCTAAAGTCTCTCCCCAACTATAATCCATCATCTCCTCATCTCTCAAGCTATTCTTAAAGCACAGCTCTTTCTGACCATGATATCTCTTTATTCAATAAATTCCTGTTGGTTCCTATGACTTCCAGGGTCAAATATAGAATCTCCTCTGGGTTCTCATGTTTTAAAAATTGCTACCTCACATGTGATTTTGAAAGTTATGTATTGCTTATAGTGTGTTAACTATTTGAACAAAGGAGATATTTTATTAAGGTCCAGGAATAACAAAGACCTATAAAGAATAGGAAAATGAGGGCAAGATGACTAAGAAAAAATCCAGAAAAATAGGCTGCTTCCATTTAGATATCTCTTTATAAAAGTGTTTTGTTTTTTTAACTTGTGGTCTATGGAGCAACAAAAGATCTGTTTACAAGTTTAAGAGTGTCTGTAAGTTTATGAGGGGAATAACTTGCAATTTCTTTCCTTATTATTTTCACTGGCTTCCTTCAAGGCTCAACTAAAATCCCACCTTCCTGAAGAAACTTTTCCCAATAACTTTTTTTTTTAAACCCTTGTACTTCGGTGTATTGTCTCATAGGTGGAAGAGTGGTAAGGGTGGGCAATGGGAGTCAAGTGACTTGCCCAGGGCCACACAGCTGGGAAGTGTCTGAGACCGGATTTGAACCTAGGACCTCCCGTCTCTAGGCCTGACTTTCACTCCACTGAGCTACCCAGCTGCCCCCCCAATAACTTTTAACACTAATACGTTCACTGTGAGATTACCTCCAAGTTATCNGTGTATTGTCTCATAGGTGGAAGAGTGGTAAGGGTGGGCAATGGGAGTCAAGTGACTTGCCCAGGGTCACACAGCTGGGAAGTGTCTGAGACCGGATTTGAACCTAGGACCTCCCGTCTCTAGGCCTGACTTTCACTCCACTGAGCTACCCAGCTGCCCCCCCAATAACTTTTAACACTAATACGTTCACTGTGAGATTACCTCCAAGTTATCCCATATATAGTTTTACAATATATATAGTTGTTAGTATGCTGAATTAGAATGTAGGCTTCATAAAGGGAGGTATCATTTTTTGCCTTTTTTTGCCACCCCAGCAATTTTACAAATGAATAAACTGAGTTTGAATGATTAAATGACTTGCATGAGGCAAACTCAGGTAATAGGGATCAAAGTCAATATCTGAACTCAGCTCTGACTGACTCCAAGTTCTACTGTTCTAGGTATTTTACTTAGCCAGTTGAATTCTGGAGAAATCTTAGACAAGGAAACTCAACCTCCATTGGCCTTAAATACATCAGTTTTTGAAACTGAGATAATAACATTTCATCTTTATGGAGACAGGTAGTTAGACTGGAACATATTAAGATCCCTTCTGGCTCTAAGACTTATAATTCTATAATAATGTTCTCTTATTACACTGAATAATTGAAGGTTTCCTAATTAATCCTAATTTGAGTCATCAGAAAGTGGGTTTATGATCATTAAAATAAGAGAAGGCAACTATCTGAAGGAAATTAATATTACTTATTTAAAAAATAGTTTGTAAATACTGATAATGTTTATTTTTCCACAGGGTCATTAGATTTGATATTTAACTGGGAATGTTTCAAAATTCAACTTAATTAAATACAACACTAAACTCAATTGAATTAATTTATTTCTAATTGAATTAAGTTGTTGATATGTTTAAGGCAGTGATGGGTAAACTTTTTAAAGAGGGGACCAAAGGAAAGGAAATGCTCATTTGTCAATCTGTTTCTAAGGCAACTCTTTCAAAGTTTCATTGTATTGTATCGTACTAATTGTATTTGTCAGATTAGAAATAATGTCACCTGGCTGGATAGAACATTTCACAGGGGCATAGTTTGTCCATCACTGGTTTAAGGCATTGAGTATACAAATTACTGAGATATTAAAAACAAGACTGGATCTACAAAAGTGCTGAGAACAGAAAGAGAATAAAAAAACAGTCCTTGTTTTTAAAGAATTTCTTTGGATAATTTGTGATTTGCATTGGTAGAGGAAATATCCACATTAACAATTTCTTAGCTTTATAGAAATGTCCTTATACAAAGATTTTTTTTTTTACATTTTTTTTTTTAATTTTAAACCCTTAACTTCTGTGTATTGACTTATAGTTGGAAGATTGGTAAGGGTAGGCAATGGGGGTCAAGTGACTTGCCCAGGGTCACACAGCTGGGAAGTGTCTGAGGTCGGATTTGAACCTAGGACCTCCTGTCTCTAGGCCTGGCTCTCAATCCACTGAGCTACCCAGCTGCCCCCTTATACAAAGATTTTGATGGACAATATTAACTAGTTTTGTAAAAAGTGAAAAAGTTCATAAGTAGACACTTATTTTGAACTTTAATTAATGCTGAGAGCATAATAATAAATCTTAACTTAAAGACATTTTAGAAGTACATTGATAATTCATGAAGGTTACATAATTGTCATCTACAGCTTTAGTAGGTTTGATAAAACAGATAATGCCCTGATTAACAACTTGGAATATATTCCATCTCAGTCAACTTGTTTATATCAAAAATCAGAGTAAAATGGAGTAGGAAATGACTAGTAGCAACTGAGTTTAGAATATATAAAAGGATCAGATGATTACATATTAACAATGATTGAATACTGGATAAAATGCAAATTAATTATGCCCTAGACATCCTAGATTCCTTTAGCATTGTGATTGTGAGGATAAACTAATTCGACCAGATATTTTTTTCTTTGATCAAGAAAACCTGGAGATCATAGAATCTATCTTTCCAATCCGGATGTCCTATGAATATTCTGTTGCCAAATTGGGCAATAAAATTATTGTCTGCTAATGGAAACATAAGAAATATCCTTTAAAAGACTGCCAGGGTAATTATAGACATCTGAGGAATCAGCATGTACCCCAATAGGAGGGGATTTGTATATTAAGCTATACAAGATTGGGCTTGTGAGTAATATGAACCAGTACCAGAAAGATTAGGTTCTTGAGGTGTGCACAAACAAGCACATATTAACCCTCTGCTATTAACCAAAATTACAATGACTACCACAGGATCACCTCCATCAAAATCCAGAAGGCTGAATCAAAAAAGTGGTTAGAATCATTTTCATGGAGTAATTCATTCTCTCAAAGGCAGATTTCTTGTAAAGAGTTGATGGTATTAAGGTCCAAGAAAAAAGGATTAGGAGGTCAAAGTCTGCACTGGGTATCTGATCCTGCTATAATCCAGGAGAAAAATTGCAGTCTCTGGGAAAAGTATTACAAAGTTAACTTCAGAGTCAGGAGAAAAAAAATCACCATTTTGAGGGAGGACATTAAATTTTGATATTTCAAATTTTCTATGTTACTTATAGTGTCATTATCAGGCAGTCCTAACTAAGGCCATTGGTGTGATGAGGCATAATCCAGTTCCTTGTAGTGGATAGTATAAGCTTCTTGTTAACATGATTATAGAGAAAAAAGAACCAATATATTCTGTGACTGAGGAGAATGTAATTGGGGTGAGGGACACTTTAAAGGATCTAGTCATCAGCAAAGAAAAGTTAAGGGAAATTTACACCAAAGAACAAGTTGGTTAATACATTGGTCAGTATGATAATTATTGGAACAGAGTACAGAGATTATATAAGGTACCTAGAATAAATGCATTAGCAATATGCATTTATACCTAGTTTGTAGGTCTCATCCTATGGTCCATATATTTAACTTCCTCAATAAATTTGATATTACATTCAAATCTAACCATGAAGTAGTATTTGCGAAAGTCCTTTGGATGTTTTTATTTGTTTAACACTTTTGTTAAGCATCTATTTTTTTGGTAATGTTCTTTTTTTGGACACTATAGGAGATACAAAGACGTAAAATTCACATATAGTCTCTGAAGGCAATGTGTCATAGAAGCTAGTGTTCAGATGTGGAGGTCAGGAAGACCTAGTTACAATCTTTCTGGGAAGGCTACTAGCTGTGTGATTTTTGAGAATGACCCTTAACCCATCTCAGACTTACGTTCCTCATCTACATATGACAATAATACTACCATATCAACACATCTCTCACATTGTTGTCCTGGCACTCAAATGTACACAAAATGCTTTGAAAGTCTTAAATGCCTATAGAAATAACATCAATTAATTTTGCTTTGTTCAATTTCATTTTTCTCAATGGGGCTGAATGACTAAAATGCAAGCTACTATGGAAATATAAAAGTGTATTTTCAGAAGCTTCCAAGGTAATGGAAATGAGGAAGTACATTTATCATAAGTTGTCATCTCAGACTATGTAGGGAATAAGCTATAAAATGTAGATGTCTTCCTTCAAGACCCATTCATATATAGGTGATTTAAACTTGTAGTTCATGTAGGCTCATGGCATTGTCCCTGATGTACTTAGCACATTTTGATTCAGTAGCCTATTTAAATGAAATAGTTCTGAGCAAAGTCATAGTTATTTCCTTGGGCCAAATGGAAATTCCTAATGGTGTTGTAGTATTCTTAACTATCCCTACTAGCTCTTATGTGAGGGCTTAATAATGACAGACATGGAGCTATTTTGATCAGTGAATAATGATCACTGTGCTTAAAAAGTACATTAAATACATGTGAAGTCATAAAGATTTTGCACCCTGACCTAAGTGAGAACCACAGTAGTAAAAACAAATTCCCTCCAAAAAATTCTTCCCCACCCCTTGAATGAATAAAAGCAGAGACTCAGTGTTAAATATTTCCCCCTGGGAGATATAATAAACTCAAAAAGTTTTTCATATAAAACAATCATGAGTCCTTTTTGCCTCTCTGTATTGCTGATATTAAATATCACAGAAAGAATTTCAACCTACTTTCCGTGACCTACAAATAGGAGAGAACACCAACTATTCTTAGGATGATAAATAATAAAAATGCATATTTAGAGAAACTTAGCTTAATCTCAAGCAAAACTGAAGTACAAGGAGTAAAAGGTACATTTTATGTGGTTGTCAGGTGACTATTACCTTGTTCTCAAAAACTTCAGGGGCCATGATAGCACAGATCCCAAGCTTATACATGTTCTACTTTTGGCATTTCAAGCTGGCTCCCTGCCTTCCTGAGCTCAGTGAGAACTCTAGATTTTTTTTAACTAGGAACACATACTATATTCTTGAGTCTAATTATTTTCAATTTCTTTGATGTAACTGTTTTAAAACAATTCACAACCCACTGCTCACAATTAAATCACAGGAAAACTAAAAATCTAAAAGAAAAGGAGAATTACCTGAAAAATATAAACAATGCCCAAATGAAAAGTATATCAACAAGAGGTCTTAAACAATTCAGTTCAAGAAAAAGAAAAAGAACTACCAAAACCCATTGTGACAAAACTTTATCTAGCTGAATTTACAGGAAAATCTTACAAGGAACAATAGTTACTCATACCACACAAATTATTCTCAAGAACTGAAAAAAAATTTTCTATGAAACTCCTTTTATAAGATGATACTTTAAATAACTTAAACAGAAAAGAAGAAAGAAAAGAGAACTAAAGACTGTCACTAATAAATTTTGACTTCAAATTTAAAAATAAAATCCTAGCAAAAAATTGACCTTAATATTTCAAAAAAATATTCATTATGATTACTTTAGGTTCATGAATATTAAGATCAGTTCACATAAGGAAAATAATTTACACATTTAACTATTTTTCAAGCAATATTCAGGATTTTTTTTTTATTTTTATAGGCAAAGCTCCTCCTTCCACTGAAATAAATCAAACTCCTATATTATTTATTATGGATTACTGCTCAGTTTGAAATAATCATGACCTTATCCAAACTTAAGTTGGTCTTTGGACGGGAGCATCATTAGATCCATAGTCTGGAAAGATGTTCCAGAGCTTATATTCTTCTTGTATAGGATTAGAGAATCCAAGGTTTCCTTGACATTATAATGAGATATTTGTGTAAGACTTTAGTAGATGGTATTTTTCTGCTAAATATATAATAATAATTTACTTTGGATTTTCAGCTATTTCTTCCTCCTTAGATTTTGTTTAAAGGAAATTTAAAGATTTGAAAATGAATAAAAAAGATGATACATTTCTGTTTTTTTTTTTTTTTTTTTTTTTTTTTTTAAAGTGGGCTCTGAAGTATGTCTCTTGGGAACTAGAGTTAAAGCAAATTCATTGATCTTGTCCCAGGCCCCTGACTTAATTCTGTCCTGGCATGCTTATTCTTCATAATCTTTTATTCATGGAGTAATGTCAGGGAACTGCTGATCATTCACTGCCTGACTCTATTGAGTAGTAAGAGCCAGATGCTATCAATCAAGCATTCATCTTCACTTGCAAAGATGTACATTACTCAATTAAGTAAAGAACACTGAAATCCAAGATAATTCTTTTTCTACTCCTCCTCTTCCCTCTCCCCCACTATCTAAGCCTGTAAGAAACTTTTCAGACTAAGAAGTAAGCCCATTTTCTTCACACAGAAAACCAAGTAACCAAATGAAAACAATCCTTTTCCTATAGTTTTTTTGTGAGGTATGATGGTGAATCCCTGTATTGCAGTATGATTGTATGTTATCAAAATCTATTCACATTTTTTAAAAGAAAGGATAAATTATCAAGTCTAGCCAGCTCTAGACATTAGAATTTTTCTCCTTGGCAGATAGCCCATAGGAATCTGAGGAGGTTTATAATATTCTAAATTTTTTCTTTACCAAAAAAAATAGTATAACCCTTTCTGAACCCTTTATGACAAAGGTCAGACTTCATGCTAAAAGGATGTTTTTTAATCCATTTGTCTATTTTGAGTTGATCAGTGAAGAATTAAAAGTACCCCTTCTTAACACTTAGTCACTAAGGAAGAGAGTTCACAAGTCACTTACTAGAAAAAAAAGTTCAAACCCTGAAGGCCACAAACACTACCCTGTCTTGGGCAGTGCTAGGCAAATTGGGAGCCTATGATTGGTTCCCATGAAGTAGAAGAGAGACAGGAAATGACATGGAAAAGGGACTATAAAAGGCAAGACTAAGGAGAATTTCATTCCTTCCTTCCTTGGCTCTTCAATGAGTTCTCTGTCTTGTTTGGCGTTTTGGTAGGAAATTCTCTTCAGCATGAGCTTTCATGAGATTCTTGGTGGTCTTAGCTTCATGTGTACTGAAAGTTGTCAGCTGATTTTTCAGCGTCTTCTGGCTCTTCAATTTTCAGCTTCCTGATTAGGAGCTTGGATTCTGGCGAGATTTGGATTTACATTTGTGGTCTGGAGACATTGGGATTAGGATTTAGGGTATTTGTAACTTGGTGATTTTTTTCTACCTTTTCCCTTTATTTCCCATTTTAATATCTCTACCTTGCTGTAAATAAAAGTTGCTAACAGTCATTTTGACTTAAGAAGTTAATTATTTTTTATAAATGGTGACCACATTGATAATTTTTAAAATTCTTATTTGTTAAACCCATTTCAATTATTACATTGCAAAGTGACTGTAATACTGTACTTTTCATGAAGAGGCCTTAGATCTCATGGACTAATCTGGTTTATAATATAATGACTCCTCCCACCAGCATTACCACTACTAAAGTTTTTCTAAATTTATATGAATTTCAAATAGAAATCCCAATGTGTTCTTGAGGGATTTTTAATTCCCCCAAAGTTTAGGAGTAAAAGTTATTCATTCTACAATGCAGAGAATAAAAAAATGCAATAATATTTACTCTAACATATACTGGAACAAAAATCCCTCAGATCTAAAAAGTGATTATACAGCTATTATTTAAAGACTTCTAATGTGATTGAATGTACTATTTTATTACCTAAGACATTCCATTCTCCTCTTTAAGATCACTAATTATTGGAAAGTTTTTCCTTACATCAATTCTAAGTTTATTTTTTTTTTTTGCTTTTTATCACATATACCCACTGATCCTACTTTTGCATTTTGGAATAAATGAGAATAAATTTAATAATTTTATACATTAAATCCTTACTGCTAAATGTTATCTTATTAGACTTAGCATATTACATGTTGAAGAGTGTCCAGAGGAGGTCAATGAAGAGAATGAACCAATTCAAGATCATATTCAACATTAAAGACTAAGTCTATATAAGTAAAGAAAATATTTCATGAAGTGGTATGGTGTATAAGAAGACAGCAAAACAATAAAAAAATTATATTATCTTCTCTTGCTATTACATTCTATTAATGTCCTTTTTAAATATATTTTAGTAAGTAAATTATTTTTCCATTCTATATTGGTCCTTTTAGGAAGGTCCCTTTTTCTTCCCCATCACAATTTCTTCTTTTAGTAGCTTCAGAATTTTATTTTGAAGGCTTACCATTTGTCCTGGACTTACTTCTCCATTAGCATTATAAGATATAGGCTCCTTCCTATCCTTTCCTCTGAATTTTTAAAAATCTATTGAATTCAACTTTCCATTTCACTGGCTCACAGGTAGCCAGAATATATCCCCTGTGTCATATGTAAGAACAGGGCCAAATTACCTGGATAAATCACTAAATCTCTATGTGCCCCAGTTTCCTCAACTCAAAAATGGGAATAATAGTAGTGAACTCCCAGAGCTGTGAGGATCAAATCAGATAATATTTGTAAACACAGTCCAAGGCTAAAACATATTAGGTACATAGTAAATTCTTGATTCCTCTCTTCCCACTCAAAAGGAAGGTTTCAGCAATGTATTTAGACTGAATTACAGTTTCCAGTGGGCATGGGCTTTATCCAAGATGCTTTTCAGTCTGAAGTATAGTTAAGGTTTTGTCTTTCTTCTATAATAATATAATTTGAGGGTTATAACTTAATTCCATGCCTATTGCTCTTCTGCACAACTAGTAGCTATTAATTTGGCATGATTTTTGATGGGAACAGTCTTATCTTTAAGGACATATTAAAAGAGATAGTCAGATAGTTATCTATATACATATGTAATATGTACATACATACATACATACATAGACAAAATCACTCACCTACATTATATGATGGACACCAGACAATCCTTCCTATCCTAAATGTTTAGTTTGACATAGTTCTGGATATTTTACCATTAGAGATTCATTCTTTAGGACTAACACTTTTTATCTCCTTAATTAAAGTGAAAGTTTTATATAGGTATTACTTCATTAAAGACATTAACAGTCATTAACATTCTATCATAGATGAACTGTTTTTGTTTACTTTTAATATAAATTTAATAACAACAACTACATTTTAATAAGAAGGAAAGTGAAATCCCTTGTGTAGTATATACTTGTTAACACTGGATATATGGGTGGGACAAAGATAGGGGAAGTGATAAATATAAGGTGGAAATTGATCCTGAAATAGGATTTGGAAATCTATGTAAAAATTCATTTTTATTCCTATATTAAGCCCTGGTTGAAAGCATGGGAAAACTGAGCAATAGACCGCCTTAAGCAACTTTGTTAGCTGGCCTAAATCAATGGACTATTTGACTTCCTTAGCAAGGTGTGATCTAATAATCTCTCTTTGATGGACTTTAACATAGATTTTTACTCAAGTACTTGTCTCTAGCTCTTGTAATATTTTCATAAATGAACTGGAATTTAAAAATCATTGTTGCTAACTCTTAATCCTGGGTTATATCCACTGGGAATTTAAAATTCAGGAAATTATTGAACACTTCTACCTTCTTGAATTCTGAAAGATTTTGGAACTTCAATGTGAGACAAATTCATCCCTGGAAGTTACTGATTGCACTACCGAAGGTTAAATGAATTACATTCTAGAAGTTGTTAGGAAGACTTAACCCTGGTGTACATCAGAGAATTGTCAACAACTTAATTTAAAGTTCACATTTTCTGAGGCATTCCAAGATTAATAACTGAGATGTTAACTTTTTTTTTCATTTTTCATGAAATATGTGGCTTGGGAATTCTTATTCTGATTTATTCATGAAGTATACTACTTTAAAAATTCACTATGAGGAAAGTAAATTATTAGTTGAAAGCATCATTAAATGTGTGTAATTATGATGATAATAGTATGATGAGGAAGAAGAGGATTAGATAAGGAATTTTGAACTAAAGTAGTTTGTCTATCCTTCAAGTAAAAAAAGGAAAATATTGGGAGGCTTTAATAAAAACCACTAAAAAAGAAGTTGTTTTCATTAGAGAAGCAGAAATTTATCATATTATATAATTTTAAAAAATATGATGTATCTCCAATCCAGAAAACAGAACAATTGCTAAGATCCCTTTCCCATTGTCTTCTCTCAGATTACTTGTTGAAAATAGATAAAAGTATGAGGAAAACATGCCTCTTAACTGGTCTTTAGGAAAATGTATTAATAAACATAAGTAACTACAATATGGCAGACATTGTGGTAAGAAATGGGGATGAGTTGAGAAAAAAGTTGAGAAAAAAATTTTTGCCTACAAAGAGTTCATAATCTAATGGGAGAGATAATAATATTAGCACAATTGTATACAAAGAGGCTATATATAGGATAAATAGGAAATAATCAACTTAGTAAAAGCTATAAATGAAGAGGATTCAGAAAGATTTTCTAAGAAGGTGGAATTCTGGTTGAGATTTGAAGGAAACCAAGGAAGCTAGGAGGCAGAGATGAAAAGGAAGAACATTCTATACATGGAAACCAGTCAATAAAAATTTCTGCAGTCAGAAGATGGATTATTTCATTTGAGGAAAAGTTAGTAAGTTAAATTAATGCCACTACATGGAAGAATACATGAAGATATGGGGGTAAGGTTGAGGAGGGAAAAGGTTGATGCTCTTGAAAGTAATAGGAAAATTTGAAAGTAGGGAGGACTTGGTGGGGGTGGGGGAATGATGAATTTGTTTTGTACATGTTCAGATTAAGATTTCTACAGGATATCAGTTCTGAGATGTCTTATAGAGAGTTGGGGCAGTGAGACTAAAAGCCAGCAGGGAGATTAGAGCTAGATAAGTAGATCTTAACATTATCAGCAAAGAGATGATAATCTCCCTATGCATGGGAGCTGATTAGATTATCTAGTTAAATAATATGGAGAGAGGAGAGAAAAGAGGAAGAGAGGAGAGGAGAGAGGAGAGGATAAGAGGGGAGGTCAGGAGAGCCCCAGGAGAGATCTAAGAGGGACAACTTAGATAATGATCCAGCAAAGGAAACTGAGAATGAGCAATCAGGTAAAAACAGAACCAATTGAAAAGTGTCTCAAAAGCCTCAATAGAAGAAAATGTCAAAGAGAAGAATGGGACTCACAATATCAGGGCTGTAGGGAGGTCAAGAAGAATGAAGACAGAGAAAGGGTCATTATATTTGGCAAGTAAAAGAGTATTAGTAACTGGAAAGGCTGGTCTATTACACCATGATGGTTGCACAGTGACTTCTGGAAGGGAGAGGAAGTGAACCCAATAATAGTGTTTTTATTTTTGTTTTGTTTTGTTTTGGTGAAAAAATAGTATAGCTCTGGGAAGTTTGATTACTTTAGTAGTTTTTACCATTTGTTTCTGTATAACCCTGTATTTTGTTGACAGAATAGTACAGCTCCAGGGAATTTATTTTGATGGTTTTCATCATGAGCTTTTATTTGTGTATAATCCTATATATTTTAAAAATATTTTTAAATAAATTAATTTAAAAATATTTTTCCATGGTTATATGAGTCATGTTCTTTCCCTCCCCTCTTTCCTCCCTGCTTCCAGATCTGATAAGCAATTCCATTGGGTTATACATGTATATAATCCTATATTTTGTTAGTCTCTGAGGATATCTTGGTGTACTGTGCTATGTGGCAAGATGTCTGACGTCCTAGACATGAGGTATAAATTGAGAAACATTAAATCAAATCCACTTATCTCAGTCATCTAGTGGTTTTCATGTAGATTCATTGGATAAGAGATAGATCCTGGGAACTAGGATGTTTGGGTAAGAATCCAGAAGGTGGCTCTTCTAGACACTTTCCATTTTAATACCCAAATATTTCATTTAATTAGCCAATATTTATGGAACAACTTCTATGAGCAATGTCCTGTTAGGTGTTTATCAGATTTCAATTCCATAGATAACCAGCAATGCCCCTGTGTAAAGGTATAGTGGGAAAGCCAAAAAGGTATAGTGGGCCAATAATTGGCCTCCAAATTATTAGGCCTGAATTCAAGCCCCACTTATGACACATATTGACTGTGTAACCTTCAGAATGGAGTTTAATCTCTTGCTGCCTGCAGACTATTTTTTAAGATTACATGACTGCCCTACAATTGAATAGCCTCATGAGAAGTAGGAATTCTTTCTACCAATGAAATCATAGAGTTCTGCGGAAGTTTTATAATAATTATGATGTTAGAGTGAACGAGAAAGATAGTATTTTGTGAATTAATCATTAAAAACCATGTTAAGACCAAAGTAATGGAAGTACCAACACTTATTATTTCTCAGTACATTCTGGTCTACAAGCCTCAATGTATGATAGGAATCCTGGATTTGGCGTCAGAAGTCCTGGAGTTTGAATCTTGCCTCAGACATGTATAATCCAAGGTGGCTAACAGAAACTTTTTACTTCTGTAATTTCAAACTGCCACTCCATAGCAGTTAAGAGGTTTTAGAATCTTCAGAAAGACAGTTGGAAGTCTAAGGCTATAAATAGGGCTGAAGTTCCAACTGACAGGGCTTTTGCCTTCCAGCTTTCGCTTTGGTTGGAGGCTTTGCTTTTTGAGATTTGGCTTAGACTGTTAGCTTCAGATTTTCAGTTTGGCTTTGGCCTTTTAGCTTCGGCCTTGGCCTGTGCTTATTTTGTCTTGAGGAAATTTAGATCTATCTGATTTCTCTGGACCTCTCCCTGATCTCTCTTCATTTACATACCTCCCTTTCCCCTGAATTTCCCTTTGGGCCCTGGGAGGAAGGGAGGGCTAGGTGATAGAACATTGTGGATTTAGTTTCTATAGGCAAGTAGGGCATCCTCAAATAAATCACCCCTAGTTTAGTGATTTGATAAATACTTTATTTTAGGGCAGTCAAATCTTCCTGACTGGGAGAGCAGGCTAATAATCACATATTTCCCCTTTATCCCTCCTCACTACTCAAATTGCCCTGAGACCTGCTCTTATATTACCTTACTTTTTGATAACACATGTTAGCTATATGATGTTAGACAAGTCACTTAATCACTCACCCTCAATTTCTATATTTAAAAAAATGAATATAATGATTTAACCTACTTCAAACAGTTGTTGTAAGGATCAAATGAGAATATACATATTTAAAAAAACCTAATTTTCCAGTTGTATTTCTCTATACCTCATAATTTGGAGTAAAAATGATTCTTTCCTTAAAATGAAAACTGACAATATTTCCTCACAGTCACAGCAAAGTCTTACCTTTTATTAAATTCTCTTCAAATAAGTTTTCCCTTGAAATCACTTTTTTTTTGGTGAAGAAATGTTCACTTGTTGATTGCACCAAAGTTATATTTAAAGCTCTTTTTAGCACCTTTTTTCCCTTTTATTGTTGACAGACAAATGAAAGATCTCTAAGGGGGGAAATATTCTTTTGTAGTTATTTTGGCTTGAAAATTCCAAGGGATATTATAAAGGCTGGGAAAAAAAAAAGATTTAATATCCTTTTTAATTTAACTAGAGATGAGAACCTAAAAATGTAAGAAAAATAAAGCATGAAGAAGTTTAAAAAATTCTCAAAATACCCTTTTTGTTAATAAAGGAAGAAAATTCTTTGGAAGAAAAATAAAGGAAGAAAAAAAAAAAGAAAAAAATTTTACACAGAGATTCCGTAAATCAACCAAATTATATCAGCTTCATATTATCCTATTTATTGTAATGTAGGAAGCCATTTGGATTTTGCATAATTTTCAAAGAGGAAGAATACTGAGTAACTGAGAAATAACTGCCAATGATACTAAATTAAGGAAGAATAAAAGACATACATGAGGAAAGTTGTTCTCTACCTTTTTTTTAATTTTGCATAGGCTAAAAGTAGTGGCCACTTCTGGTACCAACCTCATTACTGATTGACTTGGAAGCTTTTGCCTACTTCATTTTTCTGTACTGGATCAATCCACCTTTCATATAACAGCCAGGTGGCACTCTATTCCCAGGGATTGTTATATTGGTGTCAGGCTTAGGCCTAACAACTGATTGACATGAAGTCTATTACATCTCAGAATTGCCAAACTCAAGGAATCTATCAGGCTCTGCTTCTCCAGAAGCCAGAATTATTTGCTTTCACCATCAGGTTACAGTATTTCCTCCTTTCCAATCAAAACAATTAATTTATACAATATTTTTTAAAAGATCCTTTCCTCCTAATATAGTTAGGAGAAAATGTAGAGTTGAATTTTAGAGGTAGTAAAACTGAGTTTGAGATAATTTGGGCAACTCTAAAAAACCTCCAGTGTAAAAATCAAACTCTCAAAAATTTCTTCTCAAGAAAAATAGCTTTTCTCTTCCATTTGTTCCATTTCACTCTCTGCAAGTTTGTGTTCATTTCCTTTTAGCTAGTGATGAATTGGCTGGGCCAAATTTAGGTCATTCTGTGTGATTGAGTCTCAATGTGAAGCTGCTGTATGATGTTTCTCAGTAGATTTGCAGTTATTTACTTTTTATAGTTAGCAGTGAAGGTGTCGGAATGAAATGATTTTGACTGAGATGAGTATGTTTTAGACTTTGGGGCCGAGAACTAAACCTCTGTGTAGAATATTGCTTGTCACCTGCATATTTAGAGACATAGATGAGCAAACTCAGTGCATTTTGCAGTTATGAACTTTAACATTTGTATTTTGTCTACATAGATATAATTTTCACTTTAATAGTTTGGAGGACATTATGATTTGGGGGAACACTAGGATTTACATCTCTGATTCAGTGCTGCTATGTAGTACAGTGGATAGAGTTTGGATTGGGAGTCAAAACTCATCTTCTTGAGTTCAAGTTAGACTTCAGACACGTTCTGGCTCTGTGACTTTGGGCAAGTCACTTAATCCTGTTGGCCTCAGGTCTTCATCTTTAAAACAGATTGGAGAAGGAAATGGTAAACCATTCCAGTGTTTTTATCAATAAGACCCAAAAATGAGGTCATAAAGAAATCACTCATAACTAAAATAACTCAACAACAATTAGCAACAGGATTTAAAACAAATTATTCCACTTGAAAAAATGATGATGTAATCACTGCCATTTCAAGTATTATGTAGTATTTTGCTGAAATTCCAATATTTAAATGTTAGTAAATACAAATGTATTAATCAGTTATAAACTTTAATACATGATTACTGAATATGAATATGGCCATCTGTAAGAAGATTACTATTCATTCCATGAACTAATTAGCAAATTCATTAATCATACTACTGTTTAATGTCTACTAAGGGGCAGTTACATGCCTCAGGGGATAAGAGCTTGGAGATGGGAGGTCCTAGGTTAAAATGTGACCTCAGATCCTTCCTAGCTATGTGGACCTAGGTAAGTCACTTAGCTCAAATTGCCTAGCTTTACCACATACCAATCAATATTTAGTACTGATTATTAGACAGAGGGTAGGGGTTAAAAAACTCTATTAATAAGAATAATAACTTTCGAGCTTATCTTTAACTAGAGCCTTGATAAATAATATCATTATAATATTATTAAAATATTTTATATTGAACCTGGCTCAGGGAAAAAAAAGTGATAGTAGTATTGATAAGTAGAGCCAATAGACTTAGTTAATAAAAAAAATTACCTTGGAAAAGAGATGTCCAAATATAATTTTTATATTTTCTAGTTCTTCTTAGCTCTAAACATTAGCCAGAGATTAGTCTTTAATAACTAAATTACTGTGAGTGAATTAAAATGTATTATTGTTAGGAAATGGAAATTTAACTGAGCTCATTAAAATATATCATTAGAGACGTCTCATAATCACGTTATTGCTACTCATCTAATGTGTCTTACATTTTTTCACACTCATTTCCTTCCAAAAGAAATGAATAAAGGGGTCTCAAAAATGCTAATCCATATAAGAATTACAAGACTGAATCTGATTAATGACCCTCATTACTGCCCAGTTCTTGTATTGACATGTTTAGGCAACCCTAGGACACAGACTACAACCATTCTCCTTCTCCAGCTTGTGTCTCCTTTATCGCATGTCTTTTTTCTTACTGCTAGTCTCATAGACAAATTCCAAGACCTAACCATTTCTCTCATACAGGCTACCCATTAACTAATTTGCTCCGTCTCATTGACATTCATAAATTTGCCCCTTCTCTTTTTATAAAAAAGCTTTTTTTTAAAATTTCCTTTTCCAAGAGGACACTTTTCCACCAAGATAATTTCTATAACAGACATCACAGATATTTCCCTGTTTTCTCAGTTGTGTCCAATTCTTTGTGATGCCATTTCGGGTTTTCTTGGCAATGATACCAGAGACGTTTGCCATTTTCCTCTCCAATTCAGCTTTATAGATGAGGAACTCAGGCAAACAAAGTTAAATGAGTTGCCCAGGGTGACACAGTTGGTATGTGTCTAAAGCCAGATCTGCACTGAGGAAGATGAATCTTTCTGATTCGAGGTCTGCCATTCTATCCACTGTACCACCTAGCTACCCTATCAAGGGTATAGGTTGAAAGTTTAATTTTAATTAAGCCTTGTGCACAATTGGCAACTGCAGGCAGATGTCTGTCCCTAACACCTCTCTTCTATGTTTTTTAAACCCACAAAAAGTCTTAGTTTTTTCTTCCAAAACAAATTTAAAAAGCTATAAATATACAAAACTTATGACAGAGAGAAAATAAATGTCAAGAATAAGCCTATAAACTTTTAACATCATTTGCTAAGAAAATCTTAATCAAGAAATAGAGATAATTTCCTGGGGAACATTTCTAACCTCTAGTCATTATTAAAAATTTAGTGTAATTTTACTGAGATCCTTCCTGTAAACTAATTAGAAAGTAGGCATATGTACTATTTTACTAAAAATCATTGGTAGGGTTGCCTAAGTGCTTCAAAAAACCTGGTTTAACACTATATTTTATTTCAGGGTATTTTATAAGGGACTTTTGGTCTTTGGCATGAAAACAAATGCATTTGTATTACTAGTCCTTGAATACACATAATCATTTGGTTGCTAGTTAATAAAATGTTTCAGTGTTTTGCTCTGAACTAATTTTGAGACTAATGCAGTTGGCATGGAAACAGAGGCGCAGCTATTAAATTGTTGTAAAGATGACCAATGTCTACAGTTACAAATTAGAATTATGAATATTTTAGCTGATTAAGATGGAAAATATGTTATGTTTTTAGTTTCTTTTGTCTTTGCTTAACTTTATTAAATCTGCATTAAGGGGCTGCTCTAATAATGTTCAGACTCTCTCCTCTATTACTCATAAAATTCCCCAATCTGACTTATTTTGTCAGACATCAGAAGAGACCAGATCTAGGATCCTATAATTAACTGAATGCTTGATTTGGCAAGCAGGAAGGTGGAGCAATTGATCTGTAGGACAGAAAAGACAGCAGCTGTGGCCACTGACACTAATCAAGGAATCACTCAACTTCCCACCTACCCTGAGGTTGCCTGTAGCTTGCTTACAAAAGTAGAAAAAGATTATAGGCCTTTTAACTGACTTATTCTTTAGAACTATGTTGATAGGAGAATAAGAAGGTCAAGTGAGACATCTGTGGAACAGAAAAACATAGTTCTAGAGAGACTTCTTACCTGGGTATCTTTTCCTTTGTCTATATATATATTTTTGTGTGTGTGTTTCCCTCCTCTGTGCTATGTTTGCTATGAGGTATGTCTTGTACTTTGAACTATCTGACATCTTTGTGCCAGAATAAACCTAGAGGCTGGGAAATTCTAACTAGGTGTCACAAAGTGAGACTGTCAACATACTTAGCAATATCCTCTAAGCCCTTTCCTTTTCATTTAGGTATGTCTGTTTTTGAGATCATGTGATTAGCTGAATTAATTGGATTAATATAATAATATGAATATAGAAACAATGTTGAGTTACTGTCTTTTGTATTCTTGACCTCTCTTTTCTTTAAATTGGAGGCAATATAGAAATGAAATTATTTTTATTTTTAGCAATTTTTTTATTCATGTAAAGTTGCATAATATGTTTTATTCAGCAGTGTATGAGAAATACTATGGTACTCTCGTTGAGATTTGTGAAACTGAGATAGGAATTGTATTTTGAAGGGCCCCTACCATGAAGGCAGATGTACAAAGTTCGAGACTCAAAGAAGAGTTTCCTGCTACTATTCTCTTCACACATAGACAATTGAAGGGGAAAAAAATATTCAGCTCCACACAGAGGAACTAAGTCAACAATTGTCCCTAGGAAAAAAGAAGCCATTACAATCCCTTGTGTGGCATTTTTGGCACATGAGGATGCTGATGATCACAAATGTTTACCACCCATCAACTACTATAATGTAACATGATTATTGCTTTAATTATTAAAATGCCATATGATGGAATTTGAGTACAATGACTTCATTTTATTAAAATCTACTCTGAACAAAGGCTCTGAAACTCATTCACAATAAAGTATAAAAGACTGATAGCTAGAAGTGAACATTTTATCTAAAAGACTGTTACGTTAATGGAGTTCCAAATCATAAACTAAAAGAATAAAGGCACCAGTCAACAAGTACTTTCTTCCTGTTGTTATGTGATAGAAAGGGCTTAGGTCTTTCTAGTGCCTTTAAAATCATTTAATATAGGTGGTCATTCATTTTGTCTGCAAACTGATCTATTCATTTTATGGCTTTTTACATTCAGTGAATTTTATTCCACAAGTGAGAGAGATAGTAGTCAGCATCAATCATTAAGATAGCCAAAAGGGATGAATAACCCATCCTCTGCTCCAGTTGACCAACCAATATACATACTACCTTCTGCTTCAATGCTTCTTCAATATTTAATATTATTTTCCTCAGTGAGCTCTTTCAACCTCCACCTTTTCATTGCTCTGTCTTCGACAGAATGCCAGCAGACTAGCCTGATTTTACTATGGCTCTTCATTGAATTATACTTCAATTCCTAAACTCTCATCTGAGAATTATTTTTTTCTCCTCTTTTCCCTAGTTGTCACTATCTACCTCTTCACCATTCTTCTGCTTTGCAATCTTTCAAAGGGACCCTTTGATTAAGATTTCACATGTTCTTTTTAGTAGTCCTTATGCCATGTTCACATTCATTCCTCACAATTCTTCTTGTTATCCCCTTGTGATTAATTGACTATCGTACAAAATCTAAATTTCTTTGCAGGATGTGGACCTCTGGAAACCTACTTTCTCATCTCAGAAATACTTTCTGTTATTCCTCCTTAAAACTGTCAAGGAAAGTCTAATCTCCCTCCCTTTTTTCATACTCATCTTTATGCTTTTGCAAATAAGTGCCTAAGGGAAAGAACTATCTTCAGTGCTGAGTATACAAAAAATAAGGAAAATACAATATCTGCCCCCAAAGAATTTATATCCTTCTAAAGGGAGAAGTATGAGATGAAGACAAAGATCCACATAAGGAATAGAGTGTGATGAGGGCAAAGGAATGATTTAAATAAATATTCTAAGAAATTTGAGGAGTAAACAACCACTTTCCCCTAGGGAAAATTGAGAGAGTCTTTGCAGAGGTAGCTGCAAATGAGTTGAACTAGTAAGGAAGTTAAAGATTATGAAAGTGATTGAAAGGAGGGAATACTTTCAGATAGGCTTTTATAAATGCAAGGGGGCAATTGTATGTTGCACTGAATAGAATATCAGGCCTGGGTTCATGAAGACCTGATTTCAAATCAGGTCTCAATTATATTCTAGCTATGTGGTCCTGGGCAAGTCATTTCATCCTGTTTGCCTTAGTTTCCTCATCTGTAAAATGAACTACAGAAGAAAATGAAAAAGCATTCCAATATATTTGCCAAGAAAATCCCAAAAAGGGTCAAGAAGAGTCAGACATGTCTGAAAATGACTAACCCTGACAATAAAGTACAAATGCAGAGAGGCACATTTTAACTGGGACTTAAAGTATACAGATCTGACCTCATCACTTCCCTATTCAATAAATCCCAATATTTACTCTATTATAAAAAAACAAATTCCTATATTTGACTTTTAAAACTTTTTACCACATAATCCCAATCTAGCTTTCCTATGTCATTACAGATTCTTAATCCTCACCCCCAAAAGGAACTTTCTCTTTGTTCTTCCACATAAGGGACTCCATCTCATTTCTCCAGGTATTCATAATGGCTTTGAATACATAACTTCCTTCCTTATTCCTTCCTTCCTTCCTTCCTTCCTTTCTTTTTCTTTCTTCCTTCCTTCCTTCCTTTCTTTTTTTCTTTCTTTCTTTCTTTCTTTCTTTCTTTCTTTCTTTCTTTCTTTTTTAAAAACTGTGTATTGGCTCCAAGGCAGAGGAATGGTAAGGGTAGGCAATGGGTGTTAAGTGACTTGCCCAGGGTCACACAGCTGAGTAATGTCTGAGGTCAGACTTGAACCTAGGAACTCCCGTCTCTAGGCCTGGCTCTCAATCCACTGAGCAGCCCAGCTGCCCCCCTTATTTCTTTCTTAAAAAATTCCTCACTTATTTGGAGATATATCTCCACAAATTTTTTTTCTGATCCCTTCAATTACTAGTGTCATCCCTTTCTAGCTACTTTGTATTTAACTTTCTCGCATGTATTTTCTATTTATTTTGTATATGCTTATGTATGTACACATTGTCTCCCTAGGCAGAATTTAAAGTACTCTTGAGGTTTAGGTTTTTTTCTTTTTTGCAGAGTTGTTTTTTGTCTTTATGCCCTTATTGCCTGGAATATTATAAGTGTTTATTAAATATTTATTGATTGTTGTGTCAAAGAGGAAAAAAAGTAAAATAAATAAAATGCAGCTTAGAATCCAATCGTGGCAGTTATTGAATTCCAGAACAGGTGTTTAAATCATAGTCTAGAATCAATAAAGAAGTTTTGAAGATTTTTGATCTGGGAAGTTACATTGTTTGACCTGTACCTTACAAAACTTTCTTGTCAGGATGAATTAGAAAGTAGAAAGTTAAATCAGGGTAGAGGTAATAAGGGCCTGAACTAAGGGGGTGGTAGATTGATCGGAGAGAAGGAATAAGATTGTCAAAGATAACTGAAAAATCTTGACAGATGCTTCTATGTGTGGGAATTTACTCTTTAAATACTGTACTATTCCTATCTGAGTCCTGAATTAGAGGCTCTGATCTCCCCACTGCATTATATTTCCTTTGTTCTTAGAACTCAAAGGAATATTTCCCCCCAATAAAACCTGATTAATAGGGAAGGGAGACAATGATTCTCTTCTTGCTTACTACATGAACACCCATCCTCACCACTATAAGCTATGAGGAGGAAGAAGTATTGAGAATTTTGATGGACCACCTTTCAATTTACTATTATTAGCTCATCTCAATTAGATATGTGTTGGGATGTTCAAGGGAGGACCTGAATAATGAACTCCCCAAATTGTATTTAGTGAACTCCACCAAGGGAGTTGGGATCTTTGATTATCAAGAGAATCATTTGACCAGGTTAATTTGTCTTAACCAGTCAATCAATAAATTAATCTAATATCCAGAAATACTGCCTCTTGAAAATCTGTGGGAGGAATGAGGAAGAGAAAAGAGTTGAAGATAACGCTAAGGGTTCAAGACTGGGGGACTGGGAAGATCCCTTTCTATAGACTTCACCTTTTCTTTCACTAAAAAAAGGGAAAGTTCAAGGAGAAAGGTAATAAGTTCCATTTGGGAAATGTTGAGTTTGAATTGCACAATACCTATCCTATGAAAATGGATAGAGATTGGACTTGGAATAGGAAAGACTTGAGGAAGATTTGCTAGCTCTTTGATGGGGGCAAGTCATTTAATTTCTATTTGCTTCACTTTCATCAGTTATAAAGTGAGGATAATAATAACACCAGTCTAATATATTGTTTTGAGGATCCAATGAAATATTTATGAAGCCCTTTGTAAACCTCAATGTGTGCTATGTAAATTTTAATTATTATATCTCTTATAATTGGGTTAATGGTAGATGATAGATAGATAGATAGATAGATAGATAGATAGATAGATAGATAGATAGATAGATAGATAGATACACAGATCAATACATAGATACATAGGTAGATGTGCTATGACTAGGAAGGACCCAGTAGTTAGAGAAAAATCATGAGACAAAAAGAAAATTATATATGGGAGAAGCCCCTCAAAGTAATAAAGGGTTGGGATCAAGTGAAGCTATCTTTGGCAAGGAAAGGGTTTATCTCATCCTGAAGCCTGAAAAAGAGGGAGAGAGGAAGATATAAAAATATTTTCTTTTAGAAACAGAGGAAGAGAAATGAAGGATTTCACAATTGACAGCCTCAGTCTTTTCAGTTAAGTAGGAGGCAATATCATCTGTTAGGAGATGGCTGATGATGGCAAATTTGGGGGCTTGAGGATAAAAGGGAACATTTAGACCAGTTACTGTGGGGAGTGTGAAAACTAGAGAACATTCCTCTCCTCCTCCTTTTATATATTACATTTGAGTTAAGATTGTTAAGTATGACATATTCTTACTTTTGCACATTCATGTCAATCTATTAAAAATGCAATGAAAAACGAGACTCTAAATGTAACCATTATAGCAGTTATGCAGCAATAATGCTTAAGAGATGAAATATAATGCCTCTGCTGAAAAGTCAAGGATAGGGGAAATTTAAGTGGTATTTTCTTTATCAAAACCTGGTCAAAAAGTAATAACATTAGATGGTAAAATATCTTTAGTAGTTTTGTTGTTGTTGTTGTTGTTGTTGTTGTTGTTGTTGTCGTTGTCGTTGTCGTTGTTGTCATTGTTGTTGTTGTTGTTGTTCTGGTAGACCCCATAAACCTCTTTATATGTGGGTACCAAGAAAGCTACTACAGGTTCAAGTCACCCTGTTTGAGTCAACATTCATAAAAAGACATCACACGTGAGCATGCTATGTTACTTTTACTTCGACAAGATCACCCAGAAGATACATTAGTTCAAAGCAAAAAATAGATGACAAGAAATGTCCACACATATAAGAGTATGTTACCTCATGAATTACTATGTAGGAGATCCCACACCATTAACATGTGTGATACACATGGAGGGATATACATATGGAGGACAAATCATATTTCTGAAACTAGACCAACATCCTTAGGTCATCATGTTTTTCCTGCTATGTGTTTCCATTTTGGGAATTTTGTTCCTATTGTTATCTGCTAGTTGTCAGCTGCAATTCAATATCTATCCCATAGGGAAGGGGAGATGTCTTTTGTGATGGAGACCACATCCATATAGAGCTGTATCCAAGGAAGCCAGCAGGAGAAGCCCTGAGGATTCATGTCAATCTTTCAAACTAATAACAACAATAATAACAACAAACATTTACAGAATGCCTATTATGTTCCAGGCACTGTGCTAGATTATTTCATTTTATCCTCATAACAATCCTGGTAGGGAGGTGCTATTATTTTTTATTTTACAATTTAGAGAACTGAGAGGGACCACAGCGGCTAAGTAACTTGTCCAGGGGTAACAACGAGAATAACTGATTGAGAATGGATTTAAATGCAGGCCTTTCTGACTTAAGGACCTCCAGTTTAATTCTATTAAATGCCCCACCTAAATGTTTCTAGCTACCTTCTCTTCTCCTGTCACTCAATCTCTTTGATTTCAGGGGAGGGAAGAATTGTTATATTAGAAATTAAAAGTTATTAATGGCGACTTAGTTTATTTTCTTTTGTTTTGGAGAAATTAGGTCCATGTGAATTTGGAGCTGGCAATAGCTTTTTGAAGAAAGGATAGGACAAATAGGGATTCACAAAGGTAGTCTTTCCTACCGAGAGGCTGAGGCAATGAATCCCTTGAGTTTAGCAGGTCTGGATGGACGCCCCTGAGTTTTGCACCAATATTTTGAGCCACTATGGAAAGGGAAAGAGCACCAGGTTACCTAATAAGGGGTAATTTGGCCCAGTTTGAAAACAGATCAGATCAAAGCTTGTGTGCTATTCAGCACTGGGATAGAGCAAATTGGGGACCACAGCTCTTCTCTTCAGGATGAGATACAGATCCTCAATTATGCCTGCTTATGCCTGCCCCTGAATTGTGTCCTTGTAACTACTAATTAGTGAGCAAGGCAATCTTACTGCTTTGAGAAACATGCTATAGGTTACTTGCCCTTATGTAAAGTAACACTAACAATGAGAATAACATCCTTGGACATATATGATAGCTTTGTTTTCTTTATTAAAATAAGCATATTTTCCCTCAATGATCTATTTACTACTATTCTGAAGTATCCTCAATCAAAGCCTTCAGCATTTTTCTCTCTCAATATGAACCCAATTTTTTTTACCAAGAAGACTGAAACATAATGGCATTGTTTAGCCACAAAGGGTACCTGAGTGAGAGCAGACTTGTGACCTATTTTGATCAAATGCATACCTAGAGTGACAAAGTTTCTGACACTTGGCATAATGAAGGGTCTGCTTTTTACTTTCCAAATAAATATCTTACTTTGATCTGTGCTTTCTCTGGCATAGAAGTGAAATGATGTTGGTATTTCTCTGTGAATGTAATACATTTAGCTTGGCAGAGCTAATGCATTGGCCATATTGATGTGACAGATACACCCCTTCCCTTACTTGTGACCTTCATGGTTGGTGTAGTCAACCTGATATTTTAGGGTAATTAGATGCCAAAGACCACCTGCTTCGCCAAATAAATGGTCAGATGGGACAACTAGAATTTGGCAATCACCACCCTTATCTCTCTAGAGAACAGTGTCACCATCCCTTTGCATATCATCCCTCATTTCTATTTTAGCTTGTTGTCAGACATCACTGCATAGTACACTAAGCACTAAAGAACTTTTGGGAAAGCTCCATGTACTTAAGGGGCATCCCATAAATATTAAAAACAATAAATGGAACGGTTTCATGCTGTGGCTAGAGAAAAGAAACGTGAACTGAATGGGGTCATGTTGTTAATCCTTAGAGTCATATTTAACTCTTTGTGGCCCCATTTGGGGTTTCCTTGGCAAAAATATAGGTAGGGTTTGCCATTTCCTTCTCCAGTTAATTTCACAGCTGAGGAAACTGAGATGAAGTTAAGTGATTTGCCTAGGATCACATGGCTAGGAAGTATATAAGGCCAGATTTGAGCTAAGGAAGATGAACCTTTCTGATTTCAGGCTCAGCACTACATCCACTTGGCCACCCAGCTTTGTGAGAACATACTTTTATATTAAATGTAATCAAAGATTTATCTCTGTTTCACAGACCAAAATTATTTCTCTCTAGAAGCATGTAGAACCTGAGAATTTTAACCTTCTTAAAGTAACTTAGAAACTGTTAGACTCTTAGGAATCGTTTCTTAGATTACATTCATTCACCTGTGTTATACAAGTATTTATTAAGTACCTTTAATTAGAAAATAGCAAAGAATGTAGAATCAGTAAGATCCTTTAGTTCAGTCTTGTGGACTTTTTGTGACCTCATTTGGGGTTTTCTTGGCAAAGATACTAGACTGGTTTGCCATTTCCTTCTCCAGTTCATTTGACAGATGAAGAAACTGAGCAAAAGGATTAAGTGACTTGACTAGAGTCTCATAGCTAGTAAGAGTCTTAGGCCAGATTTGAACTCAGGAAGATGAGACATCCTGACCCCAGGCCAGTTGCTCTATCTACTGTATCATGTATCTGTCTCAGAAAGGCCTCTTTGAATGATCTAATCCAGAATTCCAAGGCCTTCATTTTATATATGAGAAAAATTAGATCCAAAGAGATGAAGTCATTTTAACAACCTTATCAGCAAAGTCAGGTTTCAATCCAAATCTTCTCATCCTAAATCAAGTATACTTTGCATAAAATATGTTTTTTGCCCTTTATTATCTATTAAGTTTAATTTAAAGAATCATAAATTATCATCTATGTTACATTGAGAAAATAAATGTGTCAATCATCTTTGTAACTCAAAAAAATTAAGCAGCTTGAAGTCTAAATCTTAACCAATGATTTCCTCAGATGCATTTCAGAAATGCAAGTAAAGCAAAACTTATCCCTTACTGCTTAAGAGTCAAACAACTTAATATTTTAAAGTTGAAATTTAGTCTTAAAATGAAAGTCAAATATGTTTGACAGGGCCATGTTAATTTTGAATCCCTAAATGATGAAAATGATTAGACAGGGCATAGAGAAAATGCAACTCTTATCAGTTATACTTTTAAAAATAGAAAATAATCAAATGAAACCAATATCTGATGTTTATATGTAGGTAGTTATTAACAGGCAGCCAGGTGATGCCATGAATACTGAGCCTGGACCTCAATTCAAATATGGCCTCAAACACTAGCTATAAGATGCTGGGCAAGTCACTTAAGCCTGTTTGCCACAGTTTCCTTATTTGTAAAAAGAACTGTAGAAGAAAAGGGTAAACCCATCAGTATCTTTGCCATGAAAACCCTGAATGGGGTCACAAAGAGTCTGACAGGACTGAAAAATGACTGAAGTTATCAACAACTGAAACTTAAATCTCATGCCATCACTAGAGATTTATATGATATACTATCCAAGTGTCTTCTAGGGGATTGAGACACTTTTGCTGCAAAATTTTTCTTTGCAAATTATGACGCATGAGCAGATCTCTTTGCCTTTTGTCTGATAGATCTGGTAATGGTTATATTATGCAAGTTAAATTCATCATTTGTCTCTTTGCTCCCTCTGTTGGAATATATGAAGAATTATCCACATGAGAAATGCCTTTTCTAAACAGTTCAGTCTAATCCGCAAGCAATCAATAATATCTCAGTATAGTAAATACTATTTCCTTCACATTTTCATTATGCATTCAATTTTGTCTCCTGGCTTTTAGATTCAATTACTTCCCCAGGTCTTTATTTCCATTTGAAAACTTTGCTTAAATTCTAAAATTCTCAGAGTCCAGTTACTAGCTATCTGTGGATGGAATGTCTGTGTTCACAGCAACCCGGTTAATGAAGACCAAACAAAATTATTTGGAACCTAATTCATTTAGACTGACTAGCTAACTAATAAGTCATATGGATATTGGATATTCTTTCAACTCTATTCTTTACCTTGACAAATAAATATATATTTTTTAAGACTTGGTTTACTCTTGTCACCAAAGTCCTGCTACTTATTGGTATGGATGCTTTGCCCCTCATTTCTGACCAGTTCTCTGTACTAACATTTGCCTCCTTCTCAGTCACTTTGCCACCTTCCAAGTCACTATGATGCCACTCCTTTCCTTTCCCTCTCAGGGCCTTACCATATAATGCCAATATAGTGCTGATAAACAAACAGCATTGCCTAATGAAAGCTTAGAAGTCCTGCAGAAGGTGATAGAGATATGTAAAAGAATGTTGTCAGTTGCAACAGTTTATTTAGAATATGAGTTCTCCTTGAATAGGACATATGTCTATGTAAGCCTCCATATGTAAAAAGGTCTCCTATGATATGGATTGTGGCAAAGCCAAAAAGGACTGAGATAGAGCCATGCTATTCAAGGAAGGGCAACTAGGCATGTGCTCAGAGATCTGTGGAATAATATAGATATTTTATATTTACAGAACAATAGCTAAGTGAGAAATTGAGTAATAGTAGCTTAACATATCAGAAACTGCCATCTGTGGCTCAGCATCATGAGAGTTTACATATTCTATATTACCAATTTTCATAACTGGGATGATAATCACATTAGCATCAATTGTGTAATAATTCATATGGATCTTTAAGACCCACAGAAGTGAAAAAAGGTATTATTTAAGTCAACTCCAGACTTCTAATGTATATAGAAAAGGCCAAGGTTAGCCTGCAACAAAATAGTGAAGCAAGAAAATTCTCTTTCATGTACCCGTTTTCTCCTTTCTCTTGCCTGCCCATGCCACCCTCAGCAATATTTTATGTTCCCAAATCTTTCCCAGATCCCTTGCTATATTGGAATTTTATCTTTATTAAGTTTTATTATCCCAGTAACAAGTTGTTTTTTTTTTCTAGGTGATAAGTAGATAATAGGAAAAAAATAATCACACCAATATAACTACAGCTTATGTCTTAATGGAAGAGAGTTAATCTCCCTACTCTCTTCCCCTTTTCTCCAAACTTAATTCATATTATGAAAAAGTTAGAAGGAATGTGAACTCCTGGAATCCCAAAGGCAGTCTAGTCAGTCATTCTAGAAACTTAATTCCTTCTATAATATTTCCAGTAAGTAGACATCTAAGCTCTGCTTAAAAAACAACAAAAAAAACAAAGCATTTTTGATAGGAAATTCACTACTTTCCTAGGGAACTCATTCCATTTTCCATCGGCTCACATCAATAGGAAGATTCGATTTTTCACTCATTCACATGCTGTCATACAGAATGTATAATTTCTTTTGTATAAAATAACTCCAAAGGTAGGAACTCTCTCAGCCAAAACAGATTATAAATCAGTCTATGGGGTTTAAATTTTTTTAAATTTTTTTTAGATGTCTAGTCTATGGTTTTAATATGCAAAAACTTAGGAATATCCTGAATAAACTAAAAACTTCAATTCATGTTTCTGGTCAAGTTATTCATCCTCCTAGGACCTTCAGACAAAGATGCTGAAGCAATAAATTGAAGAGCAGTTGCCAAGCAGCATTTGTAAAAAGCAAGATCACCCCACCGGTTCTTGCCACTCAACTGCCCCCGCCCCCCAACTCCGCAAAATAGAAACATTTTAAACAATCTTCTAGAGAAAATGTCCTGGTGTTTCATTTACTTTTGTTTTCATGAACCCTGACAAGTCAATCTACCGGTAGGAATTCTGTGCCAAGAAGGGCAGGACCTTGGCATACAAGAGGGGAATTTTGGGAGTCAGGCCAATCTGTGCAGAATCTCTCTAATCACACAGAATAGGCTGGTACAAATTCCGTCCATATGCCTAGATCTGAAAATGACTCAAGTAAATATTTGATGATGATGATGATCAAAGAAGAATATTTAATGCTTGGAAATGTTTTCTTTAATGCAATATGTGATACAATAATATCAGAAAAGGCTAGAAAGGGTCCTCTTTGCAATGTCCCAGTATTTGTGGCTTCTAAACCAAAAGGAAAATAACACATGGAAATATTATATTCATTTGTGCAACTAAAATTATTCTCAATGCCTACTTTGTGTGACCTGTGAGAGATACAGAGGGTTGAAAAGATGAAAAATATATCAATCCTGTTTTGAAGGAATTTATAATTTAATGGGAGAGAAAAGCATATGCAAATGACTCTAATCCAAGTGATGCTATAAGGGTTCAGAAGAAGAAGATATCATTTCCAGCTGTAGCATTTGCTGTGGACCCTGAGCTATAGATAGGAGATAAACAAGGGCAAAGGTTTAGGAGAGGCCATTCCACATATAGGGAATAATAGGAGGAAAAAAAGAGAAGGAAAGTAGGAAAAACAGACCATTGTCAGGGATGGAGTTGTGGAAAAGGAGGTCATAAAAAGTAGTACATTTAGGTTGAAATATAAAACATATGGATAAAGAAAGAAGTATAGTATTAGAAATATAAATTGGGACCATTTTATAGAGAATTTTGCACAAGTAGGTCTTAGCTGCACAACTAGTGCACCTTAGTCTTTAAGTACATCCTCCACTGTTACAACAGAGCTAATTCACTGTACTTAACACAGCCCTTATCCCTCTTTTACTTCTAATAACCTAATAATTAGGATTCCAAGAAGACTGGGAATTGATATTAAGATCTATCTTGGTCTTTAAAGGGAAAAGTGGTGAGACTGATCAAAGTATGCAAATTTAACCTTTTGCCTCCCAAACCTGCCCCCTTTAAACCTTACTCTCTGATTCTCCCCATTCCCCAGTCCTCATACCACAGTGGAATTCTGTAATAACTGTTCCTCTCGTGTCCTCAGTGACAATGAAAGTAGGCCACCCTTCCTTGTCCCACAACTCCCAATGATAGAAAATTACTTATTTTTTCCTTAACACAATCAAAACTATCATTCCCACAGTTCTTAGTGTTATAAAAACAAATCTCATTAAATAATTATAATATATTTCTGATGATTAATTTCACTATAGGAAATCTTCACAGATTTTTTCTCTTCTACTCAGTACCCTAAAAATAACATCCAAATCTTTTACATATATATTTTTTTCTGTTTTGTTTTTGAGTCATATATTGAAGAGATTAAAATGATAAATTGAAGGAAAGTTGGGAAATTAAAATCTATTTTAACCATTCTTGTTTTATATGCAAATGAATAAGTCCTAAACTTTCTTAATTATTCATTCCTTTTTCTACCTGATTAAATCTATTCTTTTAGGTCTTGATTTGGTATTCAGTTCATCAAAATCTCTTCAGATCTAGATCAAGTTCAAAGTTTTTAGCTCTTAAGAAACATTTTATTTTGAAATGCTACTAAGCATTTCTTAACATTCCTAAAATCTATTTCCTCAAGCAAACCTCTCAGTGAGGAACCCCTGTGTTAGTAGTGGAAATCTCCATTCCTCACCACTCTAAGGAATCCAATCATGTCCATCAGACTTAAAAGGGTCTTTCTTCCCTACTTTTGGTCACAATGATAATCCAGTACTTACCCCATAACTCTCTGGCTAAGAAGACCCATACCTGTTCTGCCCTTCACTGATGCCTCCTAAATTTCCATGGCAACTTTTAGAGTTTCCTCAACCTTCTGGACATTTCTTTGGTGATAATACCTAGAAGTTTTCCATTGCCCTTAAACTATTCTCTATTCTGATTACTGGTCAAAAATAAAATAATTAGTTGTTATAATAGACTCATGGAAAGCTAAAGCTAGAAGATAACCTAGATGTTATCGGGATTCAAGCTTTCAATTTCTAAGTGAGGAAACTGAGGCAAAAGAGCAAAACAATCTATCTAGTGTCACAAACAGAGAAGCAGCTAGATGGTACAATGGATTGAGTACTGGATCTGAAATCAGGAAGACCTGAGTTCAAATACAGCCTCAGACACCTGCTGATTGTGTGACCTTGGGCAAAGTTGCTTAAACTCTGTTTGCCTTAATCAACTGGAGAAACAAATGACAAACCCCTCTAGTGTCTTTGCAAGAAAACTCAAAAAGATAATCAGAAAGACTCAGACATGACTGAGAAACTAAACAATAACATTGCAAATCCAGAGCTCTTTTTGATTTCTTTTCCCATTTACCTAGATGAGTTTGTAGCTCTATTTCTCTTTATATACTACAGGCTATGTGACATAGGCATATGAGGCCTAGGTTGCCATGATCTCTTTTCCTAATCTTGCTTTATTTCTGCTGCTTTTAGCAATTGTCCCACACTTCTGAATAACACAATTGTCATTAACTGCCTCTCTTATGATCAATCCCCTGGTCATGGTGTTTCACTTCAAGTCCCACTTTTCTCCCCAACTGTAGTAGTACAATATAGAGTATAGAGGGCTGGCCTTGTAGTCAGGAAGTTCTAGAATAAGTCCCTTACCCCTCAGCATTCCAGGGAACTCTTTAAGACTAAAAATTTCAGAGTTTTCAGTGATCAGTAGACTTTTGTAGAAAGAGTGTTCCTTATATAAATGAAGATAGTTAGTTGTAGCTCACACTGATAAGATTTTTAAGTCAGAGCACAGGACAGAGAGATGGGAGCCCCAGGATTTACACCTGATTTGGAAGACAGCATTGGACAACAGAAGGGGCATTATCCTTTGGGTCAGAGGCCTTACGGTTAAATCTAACTTTGACCATTACTTCATGAGGCATTGGTAAAGTCATGTAACATTCCTGGTAAGAGGTCATAAAGCGTCATGGATAACTCCAAAGTTTTGAATTAGGGATCAGGGTGAGAGATTAGAGGGAAGGAAGATCCTGGGGATATGTGAGGCTAGGGAGATGATGTCAATTAGAAGATTCTAGAATCCCCAGACTCTGAATCTAATGCCTCTCCCACAATTAGTTTTTTTCCTGGTAGATTGTAAACTGCTTGATGGCAAGGATTGTTTAATTTCTGTTTGCATGTTCCCCAACACCTAAAGTAGAATCTGGCACCTGGGAGACACTTAATAAATGCATGTTGATTACTTATTTGAATAATTGATTGCTAAAGAACAGGAGAAACCTAACCACCTGTGTCTCCTAGGTGACAGATTTTGCAATTATCTTCCAAAAGACATCAAAGCAGTCAATTTTCCTTCATAATTTCCTTTTACTTTTCTCTCCTTATACTTGGATGCAAGGGCCTAAGACACAAATTGTTTTTTCTTTCTTTACCCCTCTCATTACAGGATCATACCTATGGGTAGAATGATCTAAAGATGGTGGCTCCCTAGAGTTCCAGAAAAATAAAAAATTTTCTTTTTGTTGTTATTTAACAAACTAGTGTTTCTGAAAGAGTTAAAGTACTATCATTCATGTTTAAATGTAGATTTTTATTATGGACATTTCAGTTAATATAAAGTTCCCTAAATAAAATTCAGACTTTCAAAGGGAAAGAAGGCAAAGTCTTTAGGCTAAAATTTGATAAGTGCTGAAAATATATAGATAATAGGTCTCCATTGCAGGATCATCATCATCCATATCCCACCTCCTTCTCATGAATATACCTCAGGAATCAGTCCTGGGGCCTCTTTTCTTTTCTTTTTTATCAATTATTTTTTTAATTTAAATTTGTATTATTTTTTAGATTACATGTCAATATAATTTTTAATATTCATTTTTTGACATTTTACAATCTACGTTCTTTCCCTCTTCCCCACTTCCCCCTCTACAAGAAGGCAGGTAATATACATTTCACATATATTATCACATAATATACATTTCCACATTAAACAGATTGTGAAACAAGACACATATTGCTTACATGAGAGAAAAATTAAGGAGGAAATAAAGTGAAGAATGATTTTTCAATTGGTATTTAGACTTCCTCTATTCCTTGTATGGTATTGGATAGGACCTCTTCTTAAATGTCATCACTTGTTTTGGGAATGTAGTAAAATTGCCATTCTAAACTTTAGTTAGGACTTCAGACAATAGATGTATCTTTAATGGAATCCTTTACGCCTTGCTATCACCTGCAAGAATACAAAATAATCATCTACACAGTAGTGAAGTGTCTTTCCAGACAGATTATTGATACTTAGTTTTAATACCTGTCCAAATAACATGATTTTCCAAACCTAAATTTAAAACAACAACAATAACAGAAAACATTGATGAGGCATAGCTTTTCTTTTTTTTTTTTTTTGAGATTTATATATTCAACTCCTTTGAAGATTTTACAATTTATTCTGAATAATATATTAAAATAATGATGGGAATAATTTTATATTATATTATGGCCAATATTTATTATGTGCTAATGCGGTGAAAGAATATCTTCTTATTTGTTTGTTTTGCATTGTTCATTTGACTCTAGTTTATACATTAGCAAAAGAAGCCATATCTTGTTCCAGATAATCCAGAGTATATATAATTTACCCTGCCTCTCCCTAATCTCCTCCAGTTAGAATTTTAGAATTAGAAAAGGTAAGTTGGTTGAGGAATTTGTTTTTGTAATTGAAAGAAATATATATTTTTAAATTAATATATAATCACCTAAGGAATTGAAATTTACAGATTTTTTTTACCACTTCATTTCAAAATTCCAATGAATATTCCTGATGTATTTAAGTGATTCAGAATAATAATATTTATTTTAGCATTTCTTTTTGTCCATTGAGAATGGCTAAGGTTATTTTTTGAAAAGCCAGGATAGCAAGAGGCTTTCAAATGAAAAAGAAATAGCAGGTCTGGTTATTTTCTCTCCTAGCAAAATGAATGCTAAAAAATATGTGCTGAAAGGAGGGGAAAAGCCAAAATCATTAGGGCAGACTAATCAGAAAAAAATAAATCTATTTTTTCCCCTCAAATGATGTTCTCTCTGGCTTTCAGTCAGAAAGAATTTCTTTATATAACATAGTATTAAAAGAATGTGCGTGCTTGTCCCACTTTCACAAATCACTTAAATTATATTAGACCAGAATGACTGTCTTATTCTGTAAAACATCCTCTTGTATCTATCTAGGTTACTTCAAAATAAACTCTTTTTATGAAAACTTATACAGTTGCTCTCCCTCTGGTGGAATAAGTTACTAAAAAATAATAACAACATAAAAGACTCAGAAAAAATATAAAAAGTATTAAAAATATTAGTTCGTAATATTGGATTTAGGAATTTTGTTATGTATATTCTAATATAATGAAATTAAGAGAAAAAGCTACAGACAGATTGATTGGTTTGATGAAATCACAGGGTTGAAATTCATCTCATTTGGGATTGTCCAACTCACTCTCAAGCTACTACTTGTGGTAAATAGCTGATTGATTTTTAGTCAATTAATGCTATGAAAGGGACAATAGGGAGTCATTTTTTAAATCCTCCACTAGAGTAGCTCAAGTAAGTGTTTCTTTTTACTGACTTGATTGATTGGCCTGACCTGTTTATTATTCAGATTACCCTTCCTCACTTGTTTAAGGGTCTGATAACTAATAAATGGTGAATATGCCAAACTGCTAATACCAATTTGGCAAGTGATCATATCCTATTGGATATTACCAAATCTAATTTACAGTATCTCTTCTATAGAGTAATAAATTCAAGAATTTGCTGATAGTGAAAAAGCTATCTTTTGTCATCTCTAAAAAAGAGATTTCTTTGGTACATGGTATAGGAGAAGAGCCATGACATTGGAATCAGAGAACCTGTGTTTAAATCTTGCCTCTGATGTTTGCCTTCCTTAGCATGGGGCAGTCATTTTATCACTACAGGCTCCCATTTTCTTATATATAAAATGAAACAGTTGGACAAGATGGCCTCTGATAATTATTTCAGCACTATATCAAAGATCCTATGAAAGTCATTTGGCAACATAAGTCAATATCCAAGAACTTTTATTGTGAAAATGTCTTACATAGCTGGGCAAAAGCAAATACTTTATGAAGAATCACTTTCTATAACTTAAAATATGTCAGTACAGCGTAATGTTTTGGGATGTATAGCTAAAGCAATTAGAGTTGGATGCAGGTGCTAATAAAACCAAAGAACATTACTTAGCTCTTAGCATTGGCAATTTCATAAGTTAAGGAATAAGTCACATCATAAGAGGAAACAGTTTGAATATTTGGAATTCAGTGAAAGATGGTGAAATCAATACCATTGTTTTAGAATATGGATGCAAAGTCTTAAAGCTGGGGCTTCTTCTCTAGAATTCCCAGATGTGAGAAGAGAGTACCAAAGGTGCTATACAAGGAATTCACATATAAATAATTTTGACTGATAAATCAGGTAAATAATGCACCATTTTAATATTGATTTATATACACACACATACACACAATCTTTTATTTCACTTGACCCATGTTGATATAGCCTAAGAAAAATAAAGCTCAATGTAATCTAGTCTATTTCATCATTCCTTTTTTTCTTGAGATACTTATAGATCATCTCCTCCTTTGTTCCTCAAGCTTTTGAATTCCCATGATAGTAGATGCATTCCTCTTTCACAAAATAGAAGCTCATTTTAGACTCCTCAACAACTAGCTCTTAGCTCTTACTCTCCATGAAAATCTTTCCATGGCATATATCTTTAATGTTAAGGAATATGATTTTGACTTGATTTGTTTTTTGGCCTACTGCTGTCCATTAGTGAAGTATTTCTAATGTTTTCGAGTTAAAATCTTTTTCAATACAACCCCAAAATTCCTTAACAACATTAATATATTTATTTATTGTAAATAAGTGTTTTTGCACTAAAAACACATTTTTCCTCAGAATCCAAAGCCACTACTTTTCCCTGTTATAAAACAAAATGGTTGAAAGAAACTTAAGAAACATCTTTATCCATCATTAGTTAATATTATGCCTAAATATATCACAGAAAAACAGGTTTAAATGTGTCAATAGAGGAGACTCTATAAACACAAATGCAATAAATATTAGTGATTCCCATTATACTTTTCACCAGATTGAATGTATATTTGAAAATGTATGTAGTATTGTACTCCCATAATCTCTCATCTACCTTCCCAGTAAAAGAAGCTATATTACATTATCTTTAGCTACATTACATTAAAATGGCATTAAAAAAATTAAACAGTGTTTAGTTTTCTTTTAGCTACATTTTTGGAGCCATTGTAGTTTGGTTCGGTTTTTTTCTTATCTGCACTGGTTTATGCAAATCTTTCCTTAGTTGTCTGAATTCATTTCTTATTAAATAATACTCCATTACATTCATGTGTTGAATATTGTTTAGTCATTTGTCATTGAATGGGCATCCATATTACATTCAGTTCTAAGAAACCAAAATAAGTATTTGAATATTTTTCATATGTATTTTTTCTGCCTATCATCTCATTAGGATATATTCATAGTAATGGAATTTTCAGGTCAAAGGTTGTGAACAATTTTCTCACTTTTTTGCATAATTCCAAATTGCTTCCCAGAATTATTAGACTAATAATATTAGTGTATCCCTCTTCTTGCAACCCCTCCAACACTGATTGTTTTGCTTTTTTGTCATTGTTAATCTGAAGATTTTACAGTCTTTATAGGTATTTGCATTTCTCTTATTTTAGTTATCTGGAATTTGTTTTCATAAAACCATTGATAGGTTATGATTCTTCTTTTCAAAGCCATTCTAAGCCTGTCTGGAAGGGTATGGCATACATTCAGTTATGTCCTCTCAAATTAAAGCTGTCCCACAATTGGTATATAGATCACAACTTTAGAGAGAAATGAACTGTGGTGATCCAGATTTATAGTTAGTCCATCAGTGAATGTATTATGTTTCTATCTAGTCTGTATCTGGAATTAAAGAATGCTTTCATGTGAAGACATGAGAAATATTATCCATAGCCCCTATATTCAGGTAACTTTCAAAAAAATTAATACATGTGGATCAGAAAATAATTCAATAATTAAAGCAATTAATAACTTTAGTAAAGTTGCAATATACGAAATCAGCCTTCATAAATACCAACAACAAAATCCCAGTAGCTGGAAATAGAACAAGAAATTCAATGCAAAATAACAAATGAACATATAAAATACCTGGGAGTCTACCTACCAACGACAATATGAACAAAAATACAAAACACTTTACACACAAAGTAAGACCTAAACAATTAGAAAAATATTAATTGCTCATGGGTAGGCCATGCCAATATGATTAAAATGGCAATTATGCCTTAATTAATTTACCTATTGAATGCAATGCCAAACAAACTATGCAAAATTATTTAGTAGAATTAGAAAAATAACAAGATGTATCTGGAAGAATATAAAGTCAAGAACATAAAAGGATTTAATGAAAAGTAATATAGACTGAGGTCTATCTCTACCAGATCTCAAACTGTACTATAGAGCAGTAATCATTAAAACAATCTAGTATTGGCTAAGAAATAGAATAGTGGAAAAAATTAGGTAATCAACACACAGTGGTAAATGACCATAGTAACTTAGTACTCAATAAACTTAAATTTCAAAACTTCTGGAAGAACTCACCATTTAACAAAAATTGCTAGGGAAACTGGAAAACAGGTCATACAGAAAAGAAGGAGAGACCAGTATCTCACACCATATGCCACAATAAAATAAAAAAGAATACATGATCTTGAAATAAAGAGTATACCATAAACTAGTGATGGACAAACTTTTTAAAGAGGGGGCCAAAGAAAAATAAATGCTCATCTGTCAGTCTGTTTCTAAGGCAATTCTTTCGAAGTTTCATTGTACTGCATCCTACTCATTATATTCATCAGATTAGGAATAATATCTCAGCCAGATAGAACATTTCAGAAGCCCACAACAGGTCCACAGGCCATAGTTTGCCCATCACTGTCATAAACAAATAAATGGAATACTATTTTAATATTTATTTATTTATTTACCTACCAAATCTATGTATGAGGGAAGAATTAATGACCAAATAAGAAACAGAAAACATTACCAGGAGTAAAATGGATAATTATGATTACTTTAAATTAAAAAGATTTTGCATATATAAAACCAATGCAACCAAGATTAGAAGGAAAAGAAATAACTGGGGAAAAAGTTGATAGCCAGAACTTCTGACAAATCCCTCTTTTCTATGTAGAGTTTTAAGCTAGGTTATAAGAACAGACGTAATTTTCCAAATGATAAATAGTCAAAGAATATGAACAGGTAGTTCTCAGATGAAGAAATTAGAAACATCTATAATCATATGAAAAAATACTCATCACTTTTGATTAGAGAAATGAAAATTAAAACAACTTTTAGATGCTATCTCACCCTTATCAGATTGATAATATGACAAAAAAAGGAAAATAATAAATTTTGGAGAGGATATAGGAAAATTGGAACACTAATACATTTTATGGTGATATGAATTGATACATCCATTCTGGAGAATAATTTGGAGCTATAATGAAAAGGCTATAAAACTATGCATATTTTTTGAATCAGCAATGTCACTACTAGGTCTGTAGCCCTAAAAAATAATAGAAAAGGGAAAATGACATGTGTTAAAAAATATTTATAGAAGCTCTCTTTGTGGCAACAAAAAAAATGGAAAATGAAGCAAAGTCTGTCAATTGGAGAATGGTTAAACAAGTTATAGCATATGGTTGTGACAGAATATTATTATACCATAAGAAACAATGAATGGGATGATTTCAGAACTTGGAAAGACTTGTATGAACTGATGCAAAATAAAGTGAGCACAACCAGGAGAATATTGTATGGAGATCAACAATGAATGACTACACGAATATCAGCAATGCAAGGACCTAAGACAACACCAAGGGACTCATATGAGAAATCCTAAAGACAGCCATAAAACAAACTGTCAGAATACAAATCCAAACTGAACCATGTCATTCCTTGCATTATTTCCTTGATGAGTTTTTTCTTATATGTACAATATATGTCTTCTTTTACAACATGAAGAATAGTGAAATTTGTATTGCATGAAAACACTAGAATAACCTTTAGAAGATTATTTGCTTTCTGGGGAAGAGGGAGGGGACAGAGGGAAGAAAAGAATTGGGATTGCAGAAGGTCAGCAAGCAAATACAAAAAAATATTTCTACGTGTAATAAAAAATAAAAGAAATGAGCTAATAAAATGAAAGCAAGCAAACAATTGGAAATGGTATATTAAGTGTAAAACATGCCATCAATGCCATAAAAGTTTAGAGAAGAGACATGGTAGGGGCATATAGGTGGCTCATTGGTCTGGAGAGAAGAGACTCTGGGTTCAAATCTGATCTCAGACACTTCCTAGCTCTGTGACCATGGGCAATTCACTTAAGCCCAATTGCCTAGCCCTTGCCACTCTTCTGCCTTGGAACCCCATATAGTAGTAGCAATTCTAAAACAGAAGGTAAGCATCAAAGAGAGAGAAAATGGCCATGTTAGATAAAATAATCAAAGCTTCATTGAGAAAGCTTGGTTTGAGTTGTACTACAAATATAGATAGGATTAAAAATTTTAATCATATGGTCAAGTAGAGCGAACAAGTCTTGGTCAACATACTGTATTTGCCAACAAAGAAGTAGTTTTGTCAGAACTTTTACAATATCTCATTCTCAAGAGGGACATCAGTGTGGTCAGTCAAAAGATATTTGGTTTTATAGGGTTATAGAACTGGTAACCCCTCTAGAAACCCCATGAACAAAGCTTGACTTCCAGGACAAATTTAAGGTGACAGCCTTAGCAAAAGGACATCTTTCTGATTTACAATTTAACCACACATACAGGATAAATTGCAAGAAAGAATAAACATGAAATCTAATCACATAGAGTTCCTTCTACTATGTCTACTTAGGATGTGATTCAAACTTTGTAAAAAAGCAGGATTCCTCTTTCTTCCTTCCCAAGAGAGTAGTATTTCATTCTATTGACAATAGTGCACAATTGCACTCCAAACATACCTCCAGAGAAAATGTTTTTCAGTTGCATAAGTAGCAGCATAAGTCTCCAAAGAATTCTTAGTCACTTTATATGTTCAGCTTAAGGTAGTTCCAATATAGTTGGAAAAGAAAAGAGTAGAACAGCAATAGTATATTTTACTCAAATGAAAATTTGACATTTTCCAAGCACTTTTCTCAAAATTACTTCATATAGATAGTTGAAGTATTAGAGTTAAGAAAATAGTCTCAGATTTCAAATAGCTTTCTGGTGATCACAAAGCTAGTTAGTTTTCAAGAAATATTTCTCTGGGTACTTTAGATGTAGGAAGGCTATTTAGATGTAGGAAACTATTTCTTTTCAGATCATCTTGGACTGCACCCCTACCGCCCCATACAGGGTAGGGTTCTGAGCCTTCACTGCGAAAATCAACTTGTAATTTAGAGGAGCAACATGCATGTGTGTGAGAACTAATCTCTTAGGAAAGATATACTGGGAGGCAGGATTAATGACAGTAATGTTTTACCCTTCCCCCTAAGTAAGAGGTTATGGCCAAGGAAACTGAGGATAGATGGCAGGACAGAATACCGAAAGATTTCAGGTATCCTGTAGCATATGTTCCCTGATTAGACATTCTCTAAATGTACATGATAACTTGAATTGAAGCAGAGGGAAAATTATCACTTTAAAAATGGAGGAAACAAGTGACATCTAGTGGCCCAGTGGATTGAGAGCCAGGCCAGAGCCTGGGTTCAAATCTGTTCTCAGACACTTTCTAGTATGTGACCCTGATCAAGTCACTAAACCCTAATTGCCTAACCCTTACCACTCAATACAATATTTAATACTGATTCTAAGACAAAGGAAAGCTACAAAAATGTGTATCTCTCCAATTCTCCCTTCCCCAATTCTGTTCTCAGCGACTGCTTCTGTATATTTTTTTTTCAAAATTCCATTTTCAGTTCTTTAACCTGCTTTTACTTCACATAAAATCCATTGTCAATAATGAATACTTTTAAATTAACTTATTTATTTCAAGCACAGAAAAGGAATAATGAGGCATGCCAGTGACTACCTTGAATACAAAGATTTTATCAGATCAGAGACTGACATTTCTGTGCAAAATGCTGAGTTAATTTGCTGGGAGTTTTACTAGCTAAAGATCTGTTGAGAACTTTTTCACATTTGTAAATGATAAAGACAGAGACAGAGACAGACAGACAGACAGACACACGTGTGTGTGCACGCATGCACGTGCGCATGCGCGTGTGCGCGCGCGCGCGCGCGCGCACACACACACACAGATAGAGAGAGATTGAGAGGATGCATAAAGGAAAAGCATAGATTTAAAAAGTGAAATTGGGAGGGGGAGCAGATACTTTTCTCATTCACATCTTCTTCTTGTTGAATTTTGTCTTGCCACCAGTTTCCAGTAATAAAACCTTGACTTTACTACCTTCCGTTGTTAGGGTTCCAAATTGTAGACCTCAAGAATGGAGACCCACAGACAATGCAAGTTCAGAGGAGATACTTTATTACTAGAGTGAGCCACGCCTGGAGGGAGGATTACAGCAGTTATATAGACCCTCCAGAATGTTTGCTTAAGCTGCTAAATTAGATAACAGGGTATCTCTGGTTCAGGTGGGGGGCTGCAGCTAGTTGTAGGAAGGGGCCCAGAGGGATCATGGTTCTCTAACCAACCTTACATTTACTAACTGCTATAAATCCCACTAACTTTCTATAAATCCCAATAACTTGCTATAAGTCCAAATCCCAACCTTACATCATGTATTTTCTTTTTATTTAATTTATATAACTACTGTGTATTTATCTATCATCTATCTATCAATTGAAACATATCTTAAAATGTTCCTTGAAGACATTTTGTTATTAAATGAAAGGATTGTATCCCTTTTAACTTTTATACTAGGCTAGTAATTGTGTTTAGGATCTTGAACCACTTTGTTATCTCTCCATGTTGATGCTGATGCTTGATGATAAATATTTACATGGTGTTGTTAGGTTTGCAAATTACACATTTGCTTTGTCATGTGAGATTTATTCATGCTATCTCATTAACTTTACTATTTTACACATATTATCTTCTTTAGTGATTTGCATTTCTATAGTTAATGTATATATGATTCTTTTGATTCCTCTTTCTTCACCCTTTACCAATTGACATCTTCCAATTTTCTATTTCATTTCAGTAGTATACCCTTACAATGATATGTGATAATTTTTATGGCCAACCCTCTATCATTGGGAATATATTTTATTGCCTTTGTTTTCCTTTATCATAAAGAATGATTCTTGAACATTTTTCTACATCTAGTCTTTTCCTTGTCAGTAATCTCCTAGGGATATAATCAGAGTAATCACATAATTGTTTTAAGAGTAGGAATTTGAGTAAATTGTCTTATATAATTCCAAATTATTTTCTACAATATTGAATCAATTAAAAAACCTGACAGTAATAAATTAGGTTGTGTATCTTCTCATAAACACATGAAAAATAATTTTCCTATCTTTTAGCATCCTTTATAGACATATAAATATGGGATAATAAACCTTAAAATAGTTATAATGTGTATTTCTCTATTTAGTAGTAATTTTTGACACAAAGACAATTAATAATAATGGACTTTTTAAAAAAGGAATTAATATCTCTTTAGCAATTTGAACATTATAGAAGGACACTTAATTAAATAAAATTGTGTTAATTCACCATATAATTATAGCCTAGTAATGAATTTTCCACTTTTATCCATACTTTATAAAAACTAATTGTTTTTTCATTCATCTCTTATTTTTATAGTAGTAGCTATTATATTTTGATTATTTATCTGTCTGGAAATTATTATGACACTTAGTTTGCTATTGATATTTCTTTTTACTTGTCTACTTTCCAGTTATTCCATCTCTTGTCAGAAAAAGAAGCCTCATTCCCCTAAATAGTTTGGGGTCTTGTGTTTATAGAATGCCGAGTCCCTGTGTACAATTTTTACTTATCTAATTACTTAGCTAAATACAATGATTGCCTTTTGGTCTGGTACTGATCTCCCTATGGTGTGTTCAGTGAGTGTGAGAGCTATTCTTTGTGCTTGCTGGCCCCACAACCTCCACTGTCCCTCCTCCTGCCCTTGTAAAAGCTGCTAATAAAAAGATTTCTAAGATCAAAAAATAAACAAACAAGTAAATAAATACAATGATTACTTACTAAGTTATTCTATATAAACATGTCTATATAAATACCTATGTATAGAAATCTACATGCATATATTTATACTAAATATGCATGTACATTTACATTTTCAAACTGGAAAAAACACAGAACTATTAAATAGTCAGAAAAAAGCACTCTTTAATTAAGGAAAGGGGCTCATCGCTTTCCTCAAGATCTTCACACAGAGCCCAAAGACTCTGGTTGCTCTGGCCACTGACCCCTTGGAGTGACACCAGGCTAGAAGTTTGGGGACTTATATACCATTTAGGGGATGGAGGACTGGGGAGTATAGTTGATTGACTTTAAAATGGCTACAAAGAAAATGAAGAGTCCTAGACAGCATTATCAGGGGGAGACTGATGTTTCACAATGGACACAAAAGGGAAAGATTCAGCCAAGGGCTTAGCTACCTAGTTGAAGGACTTTGGCCTAAGGGGAGAAACCATTGAGACAAAAAGGTACTTAAGGTTTTGTGGGATTAGCTAGCTCCACCTAAATTACCTTAAAATTTTATTGTTAGTTTGAGACTCCAGAAATTGGGCTTTCCCTCAGGGAGAAACTCATGTGACAAGGTCAGACTTGGGGTTTTCACTTATAATAACTAGACTGGGGGGTTCATCAGATCTTACTAGGCTACAAATTTGTGAGTTTCCATTTGGACAAAATATATGTACACACACACACACACACACACACATCTTATGTCCAGGATTACACAGGTAGTCATTTGAATTTGGGATCTGACTCCAAATCCACTCCTCTTTCTGTCATGCTATAATTCCTCCCAAAACATAACTAGTTCTCCACCCCAAGGCTATTAAAGCCTTTTATTGGAGAAGTGATTTGATATTTCCTTGCCATTTTTCAAAACACATTTTCAGAGATAGGATTCAAGCCCAGATCTAGGGATATTCTAAGAATTTTATGTCCTAAGTTTTGCTCTAAATATTATATGAAGAACATAATGTGGTGGAGAAATTATATAATATTAAAATAGTCTGAGTTCCTTCAAATTTGCTCCAACATTTCTTTGACCCACACTTTACTTTATTCCACTACCTCATCCCAACCTTAGATCACCCAGACTAATATTAATAAAAATGAATTCTCTCACTATATTTTAAATGTCAAAGTGTCTTAGGACCACACTCCTATGAAGAACTCTTATTTAAGTGATGAAATATTTGGATAAGCATAGATGACCTATATAATTCTTTAGTTATTTATAAATTACTCAACTATTCCTGCTACTCTATTGTGTTTATGTTGCTTCATTATAAATTAATTAGCAATTCTTTTATCTAGGACAAGTAGCACAAAAGAAAGGGCCCTCAGATCAAAACTTTAATAGAAATTCAGTTAAGCTGGGTTTTCCTTTTTCTTTGTTTTTTTGGTGAGAGGAGATATGGGAGACAATGATGAGGAGAAACTTAAGAGGTCAGGACACAATGTTCCATGGGAAAAGTGGAGGGTCACCATATGAAAGGGAGAAAGGAAAGCTGAGGAGATGAAGGGGTGGTGGGTTGGATATAATTCCCCTCTGACATTAGAGCCCAGTGGAGCTGAGCACACCTACTATTATTGCTAATTTGATGTTAGGATCACTTGTTTATACCTGTGGAAATAGAATGAATGTTATCGCTGTACCTAACCTCATAGCATAATGGGCAAAGCCCTAGCTCCTACACCCTACTTATGACTTTACTACTATGTCTAAGCAAGTGTCAACATGGAATCTAGAAACCCCAAATTTGTAGCCTAGTAAGATCTGATGAACCCCAAGTTTTAGGACTAGCTGATAAGCTGGAGACTCCAAAGCTAGTACTAGTTCCCCATTCCTAAGAGAACCACCCCTAAGGGAAATCTATGACTTGTAGTTTCAGAGTGAATAATGGACCCTAAGGTAAATGACAATCCCAGTCAGGTGGGACTAAGCAAATGCAGAGTGCTTCTTTTTGCCTTAGAAGATTCTCCTATTTTTCCACATCCCACTTTGGAGGGTGGAACTTGGGACCTTCAGCTTATGAGACTAACAGGCTGCTTATTGAACTAAGAAAACACTAAGCATTTGCTTAGCCCCACCTAACTGGGATTGTCATTTACCATAGGGTCCATTATTCAGTCTGAAACTGCTAGTCAGAGATTCCCTTCAGGGTGGATTCTCATGGGAACCGGGAACTAGTGCAAGCTTTGGAGTCTCCAGTTTATCAGCTAATCCTAAAACTTGGGATTCATCAGTTCTTACTAGGCTACAAGTCTGGGGTTTCTAGATTCCATGTTGACACAAAAGTTTCTACTACCGTGAGCAGAGCATTACACTTAAAAGAGTAACAAAAGACTCTTCTGATTCCCTGAAAATGGCAAAAATGAATGTTTTTTTTTTACCATACAGATTTATTCAGCTGTAAATTTATTGCTTCTAAGTCCCAATCATAGAGATTTTGGTTTCATTTAAATTTTAATAAATGCATAATTTGATGCCTGAACTGAAGATTTTGTACATTTGTAGACTATGCAATAGAATTTGAGTAACTTGAGTAGCAAATACATTAGATGCATAACTGCTTTTTTTTATTATGAATTCTTGGAATGACAGTAAACATATCTCTTTTGTATTAAGTAGATTTGTCTGTTGAAGCAGCATCTTCATGCCCAGGAAAAATAAAATTCATTTTAGTCTTGAGAAATTAAGTCCTTAAGTGATTGTGAAAAATTAGCAATTGGATTTTTAAGATCATTTTTGTTGTTATTTTGTTTTTATTTGCTTATTTGTTTATCTTTGATTCCTAAAAACCAAAGGAAGTACAACATTATATAAGGAAACATTTGTATGGACCTACTTTAGCTAGTTTAAACAAGATAAGAAAAAGATAAAATAATTTCTAAACAAAGGCTGAAAATAAATTTAATTCCCTGAAGAGGAGTTCCTACTTATTAATCAAAGTAAATCTAACATTATGTGTATATCTCAATGTAAAGAAAAATATTAAATTATATAAGATTGTAATAATATAATTTGGTAGGTGAAGGAAGAACTTCCAAAGGGCATCAAATCACAATAAAAATTATACGAGGAATACTAAAGAAATCTCAATTGTCCATGTACTAAATTTAATAGTGAGATTATTACAACAGTATTGTAGGTGGTCTTTTAACCTTTAATCACTTTTACACCTAATCAGTTTTATACACACACACACACACACAGAGAGAGAGAGAGAGAGAGAGAGCAAGAGAGAACAAGTAAGAGAGCAGAGGAGCCAATTTCAGTTCAATACAAATCCAGAACTCCCCCCAACCTAAAAAACTGGAGAATACAAATCATTCCCCAGTGGACAAATAGTCAAAGGATATGAATAACAATTTTTAGATGAAGCAATCAAAGCTATTCACAATCACAAATGTTCTAAGTCTCTCTTGATTAAAGAAATGCAAATTAAAACAACTCTGAGGTACCACCACATATCTATCAGATTGACCAATATGCCAGATATATATACCTTTTTGAAAAATTTATATCAAAATTCAGTAAGTGCACAATAATGTGCACTTTTCCTTCCCATTTTCCATACCTTTTTTGGAGAGCAGCAAAATTTACAAAACCAAACCAAACCAAACCCAAAATCCTCACTTGCTGATCATTCTGATTAGTTATCAGCATATTTCACTCTCTCTCTCTTCTGCTTTCTCAATTAAACCTCTTGAGAAAGTCATTTCCAAAAAATACCTTCATTTTCTCTCCTTTTCTTTGTTTCTAATCCACCAGTCTATCTTCCAACATCATAATTCAGTTGAAACTTTTCTTTCCAAAGTTACTATTGAATTTTTACAAATGTAATAGACTTTCCCCTAAGTCTTCTTCCTTCTTGGACTCTTTAAAGTCTTTGACATTATAACCTTATTCTCCTGGGTACTCTTCATTCTCCAGTTTGTTTAGTTCATATGCTTATTTGTTTCTTTGTTTTTGTGATATTATTCCCTAATTCCCTTTCTAGATGTCTGACCATTATTTCTTCTTCAACTTGGATATATCTTTACCCAGGTTATATCCACTAACCATGGCTATCATCCAAGGCTCTCTCTTGATCCTCCTTTCTTATATTACATCCTATATCATTTGGTGATCTCATCAGCTCTTATGGGTTCAGCTATTATCTCTATACATAAGATTCCTATGGAACATCCTCTCTCCTGATTTATGGTCTTGAATTGGACATGTAGAATTGGATATTCCATAGGTACCTTAAACTCAACATGTCTAAGAAAGAATTATTGTAATTTTTTATCCCCCACTAAGCCACCCCTCTTCAAAATTTTACTATTATTATTAAAGGTACAACCAAACTCCCATCACTCAGGCTCAGAACCTTGGTGCCCTTGATTCTCCAGTCTCACTTACCATATATAATCAATCAATTGTTTTCTTTATTGCCACATTTAAACCATTTCTCATTCAAGTCCCCTTTGTTAAACTCACATAACTATCCTTCTAGAATAGACACCTAAAACCTAGATGATGATAGCCTTCTGGTTAGTTTTCTGCCTCAAGGATCTCTGGATCATACTCTATCCTCCACTGAGTTTCCAAAACATATTTTCCTAAAGCATCAGTATGAAATGTCACACACTTCCAATTCCATAAACACACACAGTAATTCCAGTGGATCCTGCATAAAATATAATATGCTCAGTTTACCATTCAAAGCCCTCCCCAAACTATCTTATTTTTTCCTTTCCAGGTAGGAGATATATATACCTGAGATATAAATATATGCATATATATGTTTATATATATATATATATATATATATATGTCTGTATGTGTATAGGAGATATATGTGGTTATATTGATGTTTTTCTCTCCCATTAGAATGTGAGCTCCTTAAAATCAGGGGCTGTGTTTTGGCTTTTCTTTGTATGACTAGTATTTAGCCCAGTAATAGCTTTTATTAAATTCTTTTTTTGACAAACTAAATGGATTGGATGACAGATTTAGAGCTAGGTTGATTAGGAATGGACTAAATGTCTTGACCCAAAGATTATTAATCAATACATCAAAAACTACCTGCAAATCTTCCTCCACAAAGAGTACGGAAAAAAAAATAAATCTCTCCTTGGTCTTGTGATGCTCAACATTTTATCTCTAACTTAATTGAAGAAACAGTCAACACATCCAATTTGCTGATGGCACCAAACTAGGAGAAATAGTTAATACTTTAGATACATGTGAGACCTGAAAATATCTTCCTATAGATTCAGATAGTTACAAGGGTTGAATGAAAGTATCAAAATGAAATTTATTAGAAAAAACTGTGAAGTTCTGTACTTAAATTAAAAAAAAACAATGCTATATAAATATCTACAGTTAGAAGGACTTTCATTCAAGAAATACCAAGGCCTTGGTTAAGTAACCAAAGTAACCACAAAAAGCTAATATCTTTAAATATCTTTAATATAAGAAAAAGTGATAGTGGAAACCCAAAATAAAAAATATATTTAAGCCAATAAGGTTTGGGATAATGCTATATTTGATTTTTTATTTTATCAGATACCTAAAGTCTAGACACTGAGGAAGTATTGGGAAATTTTCATTAATGTGAGTGTTTAAGAGGCTATCATTTTAGAAAGGGATTTAAATAATAATGATTGATTTAAGAGTTCTTTTCAGGAAAATAGGACTCTATGACTAAGTTCACATGAATGTATGGTCCATAAACATGGACTAAAAGACAATCAAGAATGATATTACCAGTCTCATATTAGTTTGATTTAGAAAACAAGGAAATAGAGACATATTTTATTGTAGTCTTCCTTTCCTTGTTTCTTTAGACAAATCTGTCAAGTTTAAAATGTAAAAAAGAAAAAAATGTATTAAGTATACCAAGCTATTTTCCTACAACAATATTTTGCTTAAATACATTAATGTTAGTTGGGGTTCCCAAGTCAGTGGGGTTATCATCAAACCACAACTTGAATATAAGAGACAAAGGTATAATAATAATAATAATAATAATAATAATAAGTATAGCTTACATTCATTAAGTGCTTTAAGATGATAGTATATTTGATTTGATCCTCATAATAGTTCACTGTTGTAGGTACTATTAACATTACCATTTTACAACTATGAATACTGAATCTTATAATTGGTTTCTCTATGGATACATAGTGACTATCTGCTTTCTGACTCCAAGCTTGGTGCTTTTTACTGTAACACCTAACAATCCAGGCATTTCTGTATAATCAAGAAAACTTTAGAATTTGAATGAAAGAATCTGGATTTGAAAATTATCTGCCACTTATTGTATGATCATATTCCTACGCTTTACCAGAATTCAGCTTACTCATGTATAAAAGGGGGTTTTGATATTAAGAATTTATGAGACTACTTGTGCACTAATTTTTTTTATCTTGTTATGTCCAGTTCTGGATGATTTCAGAAAAGGCAAATGGGGTCCAGAGGACAGCATTCTATCAAGCAAACAGAATGCTGAGAATTAAAGCTACATACATCATATTAAGATTAGATAAAAGATTTGCATGATATTTATCTTGGAGAAGAAAAGACATTCAGGCTGGTGTGGGAAGGAGGTAGTGAGAGTTCATTAAGGACTATCAAAAGGTGAAAGGAATATCATACCTTTTATGCTAGGCTTCAAGGGAAAGAACTTGTATTAAATAGAAATTAAGGTCACATCAATTTGAGCTTTTTAAAACAACAAAAAAAGTTCATTATGATTTGTCCAGAAAAGATATAGGCTGCCTAAATCTATAATGAGTTTCTGCATGCAGAATTCTTTTATGTTCTTTATATTCTTTTAGTGAAAGCTAGTTAATTTTTTATTGATGAAGTGGTAGAAAAGATTCATACTTTGTGTATAGGTTCAAAAAGAGTTGCAAACTAATTTTATAATACTCTGATTCTATAACCTTGTATGATAATTTCACACTTTGAATGTTCCAATGTTTTTTTGTCTTAAAATATTAGGAAAATTCACAAGAAAATAACAGAATCAGGTTGTACAAATAGAGTTTGGGGCAGACATGACAATAAAGGGTGGTCCATGGAGAAGAAAACAGAATCTATTATACAACCTGTCTTATCAAAACCTTTGTTTAGGAACTATAGTCAGAAATTTTCCACACAAATATCACCTGAATGGCTCTTTGTGATGTATCTTTGGTCAGTCTCCCTTTCTGCTCTTATTTCCATAGAGAGACAAGCAATGATGCCATAAAAGACAATAAAATAAAACTTTATAGATGGTACAAAAAGGTTCCATTCATTAACTCACTGATTGTGATTTATTATGCAACTACTTTGTACAAAACAAGATACTGAGTTTGCAGTTTTCTGGAGGTTCCTAAAAACTTTGTTTTATGAACCATGCTAAGAATTCCCCTCCTACAAGATATTTCCTGGTTATAATGACAATTAGTTTAGGGCAAATTTATCCTTATTTTCTGGGATTTCATGTACCTTTAATTTTTTCTCAATGCGTCATTCATATATAACTTCCATGGATCTGTGATCTGAAGGATTAGATACTCTCCTCAGTGAGTAACTCAGTTTTTTACTCAGTAGAGTAAAAAACATTGTTGATTTTAAAATAAAGATAACTACTACAGTAGCAAGAAGTGTCTTTAATAAAGGTAGAAGCATTTCAATTGTTAGGAAAGACTAATCTACTAAGATAAGATTAAGTGGCAATTGGAGAAGTGACTTTGGAGTAGTGATGAGATAAAAGTGATTAAAGTATAATTAAATCAAAGGCTCTGTGGGTGGCAAGATTCCAGAGATTATAAAAGCATGGACTCTTCTACTGGACATCTAAGAACTCAAATTATGTTGTCTAGGCTAGTTTCTCTCCCTTCCCTAGAGCAGGCTGGCCCTGGACACAACAGGGAACTCATTCCACTCCCACCCATCCCCCTTCTGAAAAGATGCTTTGGGAATGAAAGAAATAAAGCAGAAACTGGGAAGTGATTCTTGAAATTGGACTTGATTTGACTTTTATTTAATCTATTGATGATTCCCCACCTTCTTCTCAGCAACAATATTAAAATCCTTATTTGTGGAGCCTAGATCTCTACCCTTCTTTAAGGGTCCAGTTCTTCCCCTTCTCCCCTCCTGGTCACAGCCTTTAGGCAAAGGATTGGTTGAGGCCCTACTGGAGGTCCCTAATACTGTCTGGCATCAGTCATGCACCAATTCTAAGCTGGAACCTTGAATGTGGTAAAGTAGTGTTTGGCTTCCCTAGGTTGAGGATGCACACAGATCATGAGCCTTGGAGGCAAGGGAAGATTTATGTGGAAAACAGTAAATTGTTGCTTATGATACCAAACGAACTTCTTTCCATCTTCTGAGCAATGATAAATGTATGGCTTTTTCTTTAAAAAAAATTGCCGTAAGGTCAATGAGGTCAAGGTAGTCCCTTCTGATAATTGCATCTAACAATATTCATTCCTGCTCTACTTTTGACACTTATCTCTGTCCTCTCTTAAGTCTGCCATGAATGGGGTTGGGATAAGAGTGTTATTGGTAGGGGAATAAAAGGATTCCACTCAACATGGGAAGAACATTCTCTTGAAATTGTGAGTATACCAATAGTACACAAATGTTCCCTATTGGTTTGGGCTCATCTCATTTTTTGCTGATCATAAAGTTCTCTGATAACATCCTTTCCACTATTACCTCATTTTTCATTTGTTGCAGCATGCATCTCCACATTTTCATTTCAATGATCCCAAGGTTCAATTCTTATGAAAAAAATAGTGATTAATCTTTGTCATTAAGCTATATGACACAAAGTATATAGATGTTTTAAAAATTGCCTTTCATTTCTTAGAATCATTAAAAATACAATTTCCTAAAGGCATTGCAGTGCATTATCTTCTATGAAATTCTGGGACCAGCAAACACATTGTCCATTTTCAGTGTCTCTCTAAGTTGTAAGGGCACAAAGATTAGTACTATTACATTGTGCATACAAGTTTCTATCATGGTCTGGGGTATTCTTCAATCATTTGTTTTTTCCTCTGGATAGTAGTCAAATTCCTATGAAAGATTATGTAATATTTTAGTTCTGGGATGACAGTCTAATTTCATCCACAAATGGTGACAACTAAAAGGTTTTGCTTTAGCAAACAGCATCTAGTAAGTAGCTCTTACATGTGCACTCTTCACTAGACATTTTCCATGATGGCATCAGAAAACTTAATTGAATATATGAATTTATATCGTGTGTATTAGATGATTGTAATGACTCAGTGAGCAAAGCTATTATTAAATATGACAATGAATTTTGTATGATTTTGATGTCACTTTTGTGAGTTTCAAAATGAATATCCAATATTCTAAGTATTATATTTAATAAGATTTATTAATAATAACTAACATAAAGAAATCTATACCAAAAAGCTACCTTCCTCAGCCCCCCCATGTGGGAAAAAGAGGAAAAAGAAGCACCTACAGCAAACTATATACAAAATTTGACCATGCAACATGGTGGAGAGATCAAAAGGAATTCTGGGAAATGTAGTTCAAAAGGTTTCAATATTTTCTAACTATACACTTTGAAGACATCTTGTTGGAAAGGGGAACCTTAAAATGATATCTTGTACTACTCAATCAAATCTGATTTTGTAAAATACAAAGAATAAACATACTTGGATCTTAAATTCTCTTCATAATCAGATAAACTATGGAACCAAAAATGATGTCATATGCTATAGAATATTGTTTATTAAAGGCTACCTATTTACTCCTCATATCTTCGTCAAAGATATCCTCTCTAGACTTCACTATTATCAATAAGCCTGTGAATATAGGTGTTATTATTAACCTCATTTTACAAATGAAAAAGCTGAAGGTTAGAAAGAGATCAAGGGGCTTGCCCAGCATCACAGAGCTAGGGAGTAATTAAGACTGAATTTTAATTCAAGCCTCTTTGAATCAAAGTTCATCACTATATATCTATTGTGCCAACTTGTCAGCCCAAATTTAAGAGCTCATTTGATAGATCTTCACTTTCTTTGATATTTCACATTGAGAAAGTAGATCCTAGAAAATGAAATGACTTCTAAAGAAGAAAAAAAATTTCAGAATCTGAATAATGCCTATGAAGTAATAAGGCAACACACAATTTGGATAGTCAAACCCTTACTCTATAAACACATCTGTTTATCATTCAAGTAAAAATAACTACTAGCTTCCCAACTGGCATATATATATTTCTAATTTGTAAAGTTGCATTCTCTACTGGTGTTCATTAATTCAAGAATAAAAGGGTAACAAAAATTGTATAGCTAGAAATCTCTAATAACTTTAATAATATGACTATTTGAAAAAACTGCTGGGAAAATTGGAAAAATAGTATGGGAGAGATTAGGTTTAGATCAACATCTCATACCCTATACCAGTGATTCCCAAAGTGAGTGCTACCACCCCCTGGTGGGTGCTACAGTGATCCAGTAGAGCGGTGGTGGACACAGGTGCATTTATCTTTCCAATTAATTGATATTAAAATTTAAAAAATTAATTTCCAGTGGACTAAGTAATATTTTTTCTGGAAAGGGGGCACTAGGCCAAAAAAGTTTGGGAACCACTGCCCTATATACCAAGATAAATTCAGAATGGATGAATGACTGTGTAAGTGGAAATGTTGTATACTTTAGACTTCATTTCCCAGAATTCTTCTCTTGCCCCAAAATTCCTTTTTCCTTTCTGTTTACCTTTGTCTTTTATGTGATTATATGTAAATTTTGGGTAATGCCTCTCTTGTTCTCTCTTCCATGTGAGTGGTGAGTGCTCCCTGTTTTCTCTAGCTCTCTCCAAAATATTTTGATAGTGATATTTCAAATGTTTCCTATGTTTGGCCACTGTGTGATCATGATTTACATCTGAAAAAGTTGTACTGTTCACAAATTTATAATAAACTGGAAGACCATGGAAAATTACTTATTTTCCATTTGAATGTTGGTATTTGCTACCAGAGAAAGGATACAATATAAAGACAAACTGTTCAAGAATATATGACTGTTTCTTTAAAACTCAAAATATCAAGGTTACTCAAGTCAAATAGCTGATTAACTCAGTAAAAAAAAATATCAAATTCTGAAAGCAGCTAATTACCTGAATTCTAGTGCAAACACACACAAAAAGTGATGGCAATAATCCATATACATACAGTCTGCAATAATTTCCACTCCTCAATCCTGACAGTTACTCTGCCATTCACACTTCCTTGTCAAAGTTTCTCTACCCATATCCTAGCCAAAAAGAAATGTCAAGAGTGTGTGACCTGGATAGCTTCCACTGTGATGCAAGGACCCAAGGATTACCTAGAAAGCGCATATTCATTGAGCTAACTTGCTTTCTGTTTGAGACTTAATTCACTTTCTGTCTTTGATGTCCTTAATATCCCTGGGAATACATGTTTTACCTCTTGTCTTTGGAACACTTCAGTTACATGGAACAGGAATAAAATGTCAAATGGTTTTCTTGGTATAAAAGTTGCTTTCTATGAAAAGGATTAATTATAAGTAAACATACTCATATTTTCTAGAAGTTACTGACTGACCTATGCCTGGGAATTATGTTTGACTGATCTCTAATGTAATCCAATTCATTTCAAGTATATATTCATGAAAGAAATTACATTTTCTTTACATTTGTGTGTTTCCTATTCCAGCTAAAACTCAAGTTATGGGAGAAATCAAGATTGCCCTGAAGAAGGAAATGAAAACAGATGGAGAACAGCTAATAGTTGAGATCCTTCAGTGCAGAAATATAACTTACAAATTTAAATCACCTGATCATTTACCAGGTATTTATTTTATAATGAAACAGGTTAATATATATTTCACAAAAGACATTTTAGCATAATAATGTGACACTAAACATCCAAAAATCAGACAATAAAAATTATTAGTCTGATTAAATGGAAAATATAGCTTTTATTTTATTTATTGATATTTAGAGGCACATAGACAAATACCTACTAAAACTGAAAATGTATTTTATGAGAAACGTGGAATAACCTCAAAACTTAAGTTTTCTAATAGTAAATTATAAGATTATAGGTTCCATGCAAAATTCAAGCAAAATATAATTAAAATTTTAAATTCCAAACCAAGATAGTGGAACGTTTATTTACTTGCCTGAGTAATATTTTTTGGCAATTCTTTTATATTCACAGGCAAATAAAGAAAGAAATAAAAGAGGTAGATATTATAGTAGAAAAAAATTTGGACAAGGAGTCAGGGGAAATTGTAGTTTTTAATATTATATCTGATATTTACTGGTTGCATGACCATAAGCAAGTCATTTTCATTTAACTTCTCAAAATCTCTGTTTTCTTATCTGTAAAATGGGGATAGTGATAGTATTATTTACCTTGCAGAGTTACTGTGAAGTTGATATGAGAAAATTTACTTTTGCACAATGTACAATGCTATTTTTCAAAAATAAATATGTCTTTGTACTATTGGTCAAATATGAAAGTGATGGTCTTATAACAAAGAATTCTTATTGGCAGATTTATATGTGAAGCTGTATGTAGTCAACATTTCTACCCAAAAAAGAGTTATCAAGAAAAAGACAAGAGTTTGTAGGCATGATCGGGAACCTTCATTCAACGAAACATTTAGGTTTAGCCTAAGTCCTGCTGGGCATTCTCTTCAGGTAACTCTCTACCAACCATCTCTTTTGTTATATGGTATTTAAAATAAATTCACCTTTTAATTTTTTTATAATTATCATTATAATTAAAAATATCTATTGTGTTCTAACAGCCATATTTAAGGAAAGCTTATTCATAAAGATAATTAGTCAGTCTGATCAGTCATGGGCTGCTAAATATTTCACATCTGACACTAAAAAAAATTACTAAGAAAACATTTTTGAGTTTAATATACATTAAAACTTTCTCCAACATTTACTAAAGTTTGACAATCCTCTAAAAATAATTTAAGCCTTGATTTGTGGCATTTATCAATTTCCAAGTTATAATGTGCATGCTGGAAATTTAACAATGTGCTCTCAAGAGACACTGTAAGTTCCAGCATATTCTTAGCCTAATCCTTTTGCAAATGAACCATAACTTCAGAAGCAACAGATAGTAAGTTAGAGAGTGGACTGGATATAGAATCAGAGACCCTCAATTTCAATCATGGCTTTGCCATGTATTGCCTGTGAGACCTTGGGCAAGCTATTTATCCTTTCTCTGGGATTTTATTTATCTTTATGTTACCTAGCTTTTAAGTATGCCTGATTTACTTAACATGGAACCCTGACCACAGGTAGTATAGCCTTCTTTGATTGGCTGCTTGTGGCTTTAAACTGGTGAGCCTGAGCATCCTTTAGTAGTGCTTTGTGCTATGGCACCCCGTGTGGATACCATGAACTGAAACTGTGTTAACAAGCTCTGTCTCAGGATTCCATGCTGTGGTGGTTGATAGTGGTGGCATCCACAGTGGGAACAACAGCTAGGAGCACAGTGGACACAATCATCTCACCAGTTTTAGAGATGCTGATAATCAAAGGAGACTTAACCACTCAAATGGCCAGGGAGGTAAAGGGTTCTATATTAGCCTAACTATTCATGCTCAAAAACTAAGTAACATATAAAATGTACTAGAAGACCCATAGGGTTCTTTCTAGCCTAAATTTAAACTCTAGTGCTTCAATATTTTTAAATTAATATTATACATACATATATATATATGTATATACATAAAATTACAGAATTTCTGAGTCAAAAGAGACCTCGGAAAACATCTAGTCTAACCTGTACATTAAAATAATTCCTATGATAGATGACTCCATTGATGGAATGTAAACTTGAGACTAGAAATTCTTTTCTTTTTTTCCTTTCTTTTCTTTTTTCTTCCTTTCCTTTGCTTTCCTTTTCTTTCTTTTTTCCTTTCCTTTCCATTCCTTTCCTTTCTTTCCTTTCCTTTTTCCTTTCATTTCCTTTTTTCCTTTCCTTTC
>NC_058134.1:162694334-162784671 GCF_016433145.1 Gracilinanus agilis | reverse complement strand
CTTTCCTTTCCTTTCCTTTCCTTTCCTTTCCTTTCCTTTCCTTTCCTTTCCTTTCCTTTCCTTCTTTCTCACAGTGCTTGTTACATAATTTTTAACCTCAGGAATGCAAATAAGAGAAAGTAAATCTCCAATCCATAAAGAAATAGGTTTATTGGGAAATGGCTAGTCTCACAATAAAGGGGGACTTCTGGTCAAGATCAGAAGACCCCAAGCCTTATGAGAGGACTTCTTTGATAACTCAAGAATATCACAATTTATGAAATAATCCAAGATAGTGATAAAAATAGAGAGATGTGAATTGATTTAAGTAATCAGGAAATACTTCTCATTGGTAGAAGAAGACACTTAATAGACAAGGGGGAAGTAGGGGAGCCTGAACTGTACTTTCTAAACTTGGTGATGTCAAGGATGATGTATACTAAAGTGACCAGGTTAAAGAGGAGGTTTCAAGCCCCCAAGTGGGGCAAAAGGTATACAAAGGTATACCAGGCTTCTAACCAAAGCAAAAGTCTCTTTGCTAATGAAGACCTAGTCACAAGTTCAAGACCATAATTGCTGAGGATGTATGATGTAGCAAGTTAAAGGCTAAGGCCTATGCTAACAATGATTAACTATATTCCAGCAATTATTTACTTAATTCAACTCCTTAATAATTATACTAAATTCATCTCAAAAGTTCTACTAAAATCATCACTTATGCTAATATTAGTTACCTTTCTCAGAATTACAATTTCTAATTAACTTAATACTCTTGCTAACATATATAAAATCTAATCCTTATATAAGGGGGTAGAGGATTTTTTAGTACTAACACAATGCTTAGCATATAGTATGTATGTTTACTGATTGTTTGGTGGATTGATTTCATTATTAATCGTAGACTGTGTAGGGAATCACTTTTTTTTTTCAGATAGTAGGTTTTTCTAGTGCCCTTTAATTCAAACCAAAATTTTATTCTACCTATATTTAAAGGTAGTTTTGAAAGGCAAGAAGGAAAATATATGGCATTGTTATCCCTAACAACCTTCCCTAACACAGGAAGCCAAGGTTTCACTTCTTTCCCCCTTTCATTAGATTTTTGTATAATACAAAGTCTGATTTCTTTGGTCTAATCTTTAAATGTCATGATTGTCCCTTCTGCTCACTCTATTTTTTTTGTTCTAAAATAAATGGCTTGACTCCTGCTACATATGGTAACAACTAACTTCCTTAATCCAAGCATTATGATGAGACTTTAATATCTTCTAAGAGTAGACCTCTGTTTCACTCTGTAGCTACCTCTGTCTCTTCCAGTTGTTGTCAGATATGCTCCCTCTCTCTTATAATTCCAAGCCCCAATATTTTCTCCAAAAGACTATTTTTTACTGTTTTCTTGAAGGTTGAAATATGACTCACTTGATGATATTTGACTTAACCTTTTTCTTCCTTGAATTATGCTGAAGATGAGAAATGTACCAGCACCAATTTAAAAATAAAATAATCTATCCTTAGTCTTTATTATTGTCCCTTATTGCTTCTTGGTATTTTAGAAAAGTTGAGGAGGGGCTTAATAAAAATTTGTTGAATCTTTAATTATTAGTAGTATTTTAATAGGCAAAGGGTTCACAGGAGGTTATTCTGAGACAGTGCTACAGATTCAGCGAAAAAGCAAAAAATGTCAAGATATAGTTTAACTGAAGTGTAGGCAACAGTTTGGGAATCATAACTAAAGGGAAAAATTGTTAAGAGATTGCATTACTGAAATCTTAGAAGATTAAAATGCCAAACAGCATTATCTAGTTTTGCAAAATTGGTTCTACTTTATTCTTCTAGATTTAAAATAATATTGAATTGATTTCATATTACATAATATGGGACCCAAGACATTTGACAAAGGAACCTGAACAATTGGTTTTAATATGTCATTGACAGAATTTTTTTTGCTAAAAGATAATTTGATTTTTAATTATTTTTTAAATACAAAAGATCAATTTTAAATGTTTAATAACACACAGAATTCCTTAAGGTATCCTGACCATAGGGATATTCTGTTATACAATAGAGTCCAAATACCATGGAAGTAAACATAGTGGGAAAAGCAATGATTTTTGAAGACCTTTGTGTGAAAACCATGACTGAAACATGCCATGTATCTCAGCTTATTTTCTCCATTTTCCCATGTTACCCACCTTCCATAGGAGCCCAATAACAACATTCCAAATAGGGCATGTGTTTGTCAGAACTAACTCCATAATTAGCTGACTGGAGTTCTTTATGATCTGATAGAGTCTAATGGTACTTCTATATACAGATAATTTATAGCTACATTAAATCTATGCTGAGCTCAATTATTAATAGCATGGGACAGTTAGTGACTAAGCATATATGGATTTTATTTTTGGAGTGATCAGAACTTCAAAGATGTTCTATATTGTTCAAGAAATCTTAAGAAATATATAAGTTCATTGGTAGAATTAAAATATTCAAGGGGTTTCTTAGTCATAATTCTTCCCTACCTCCTTTACTTTTTCACAGTTATTTCTCATAGAAAGGAAAATATCTTTAAATTATTTTGCCTATCATAAGAGCTTACTAATTATTTTGTTAAATCAACATGAATGCTAGAGAATAAGATAAAATAAAATTTCAACTGTTTTTGTCTTCTAGATTTTGCTCGTCTCCAATGGAGGGAAGTTTATGAAAAAGACATTGATTGGTGAAGCTTATATCTGGCTTGACAAAGTGGATTTAAGGAAAAGAATAGTGAACTGGCACAAACTCTTGGTCAGTCCTACTCAAACACATTAAAAAGCTGTGTCTGCTTAGGCTATAGAACTTTACAGGCCATTATCTTCGATAAAGAGCATCAAATCAATTTCATAGATTGATACTACTATGTTTAACTAGGCTTTCAGGAGGAAAAAAAATAAATAGACAAGAGGGAAGATCAAATGATGGGTTTGCAACCTTGTAAACTTGCTGTTGATCAAGTCAGCAATGAGCTCTGGGCTCCCCCCAAAAAAGATGTGTGATTTACAGAAAAGAGGGCTTGTTGATGCTGGACTTCTCATGGTCACCATGGGGAACTCTGAAAAGAAGTTGAATGCTTAAGGCAGATGTGATTACTTGGCACTCCAATGAAGCTAGATGTGATGGTTCAAAGATCAATATGGTTTGCAATGTAAAACAATGATGATTTTTTTTATGCAAAAGCATCTAGGGTGAATACAAAGGACTGACTTTATAGATTTCACTTTATAAAAGTGTACAACTAGTCCCTCTTCACCTTTGGTTCTCTGATTATTTACTAGGATAAAAGTATACTACAGGAGTGATTCCTCCTGTTTTGTTTGCAGTTTTGGCAGAGGCTTGGATTTCATTTTTTGGATGAAAACCAAATGCCTTGGACCATGAGCTCAAAGGGGATTTCATGGTGTATAGCAGCATCATTGAAACCCATTAAATGAAAGCACATTTTTGGTATAGGTTGTCATGATCTATACTGAAGATAACCCAGGATAGAACTTAAGTGGAACATCAAAAAGGGACATGCAATTTATTGTATAAATGAAGCTGCTGTCCTGGAAGACTAGATATGGATGACTTGGCAGGGAAGAATTTTGCCTCAAAAACAATAGTCCCAGGGATCTATCAAAAATGCAAAAAGATTCTTTATTTTCCCATAATTTAGCCTTTGAGTAAGACTATCTGAATTATATCGGCTATATGTACCAAAGGTCCTAGATTTAAGTTGTATGAGCTAGGAAGCATGAAAGCCTATTCTGTGTGGAACTTCACATAAACTCATTATCCTATGTATTTAATTTCTATGGAGTGACATATTAGGAGACAAAAATATTTCCCATCAAATAAATTTTATAATAGTCTCTTAGTTGTGGTTAATTAGACTGGGTTCTTACTCTTATGCAATTAAATCTTTTAAAAATATATGTATATATAGCATGAAAATCCTTACACCCCAGGCCCATCTTTCTATTGTGCTTCTGCTCCATTAATCCCTACCTGTATACTTCATCTTGGTCAAATTCATAACTGGGGTCCTTGGAAAACTGTATATTATAATTATTCCAAACACCAAATTTAAAAAAAGTCTATTTAATTAAGAATTTTGACACCATAACATGATAGTTCATTATTTAAAAATATTGAACAAATGGCCCAACTCAAGATATTTAAATGGGATTATCTTCATCATGTACTAAAAGTTATTGATGAGAAACTCACAACGGTAATAGTACATCTCAGTAGTAATGGCCTAGAAGAATATTTCAGGAAACCAGGGTTTTTGTCTGACCTCTGACAATGACTCCCTATCTAATCTTCAGTAAGTCATTAAAATTCTCTGTCCATGCCATCTGTAAAATGGGTATTATAATACCTTCCCTACCTGACTCAGAAGGTTGTAGTAAGGATAAAAATAGGTCACATACTTGAAAGCACTTTGCATAGTGTAAAGCACTATAAAAATGTAGGGAGTAAGGGTTATTAAGCATGTTGAGTCTCTCAATCCAAGAGAGGGAAATAAATCTCTTCTTCCTCCAAATAACATCTTACCACTGGCACACACACAAAAAGTCAGCTCCAAATCATATTTTTCACATAATATGGAAAACACTTCTCCAAAAGTATTTCATTTTCTTTTACCTTTTTTTTTAAAAAAAAAGGCTAAGTGAAAAGAAAATATACACAAATAGGATATGCAAAGTTGAAGCCAAATGAACAAATCCATCATTAAATTTCTTATTCACTCTCATTTTCTCCCCAAAGGAAAATTTAAGGGCTAAACAACTCAGTCTACATTTGTGGATTTTAAATTGTGGGTGAAATCTAGAGGAAAAATTCCTTCAGGGAGAGGAGATAGTACAGTTCTCACAGTAGAAGCTTTAACTTTGAATATTCTGGCTTTTTTTTTTTTATCAGATTAGACATTTCAAATGTAACTTTCTCTCTAGTTAGTGTTAACTAGAGATCTTGCTCCTGCCTGGACCATTAAAATAAGTAGAAACCATTAGCTGGCAACAGACCTTATCTGCACTGATATAAAAATGATTTGTTCTCCAGCTGTCCTCCAGCCCCACTTAATAAGTTGTCATATCTTCTGTACTACAAACAACCCCTCGTCCCCACCCACAGCAAAAAATCATCCTACTTTTTGTCATCACTGACATAGGGATAAAATGGGGGTATTTGAAAGACCAAACAAATGACAATTTTGATCCTGCAAGAACTTTATTTTTTGGAGACAGCAAAGGCCTGTCTATTTAAAATTCAGGAGGAATTAATGTGATATAGGAAATCATAATCAGAATTCTTCATTTGGGAAAAATGATCCAATAAGCTTTTCATCTGACACAAAATGTCACTGCTACTTGCCCTTAAAGTTAAAGTGTTTAATAGGACCTGAGTTAACTTTGGCACTCTCCTTTAGCTATTGGTCTAATCCATTCCTCTTTAATGCTTGGTTCCCATGAGTATGAGATGACCAGTCTCTCAGCTTCAAAATGCAATTTCCTTAAGGCCAATGAAATAGTAGATGTAGACAAACAAAGGATTGTCCCTTAATCCTGATCTGATCAAACATATTAAAATTATTTTCATTTTGGGTGGCTCCCAAATTCCTGGAGACTATTAGCAATCAGTTCATTTACTTCATTCAAGGGCAGGACTCATCTTATATGGGTGGGTGCCAGCATCCATTCAGAAGGTATATGATGCTTCCGAAGAGTGCCAAAGTAGCATCTGACCAAAATCCTTAGGTTGTTCTGGAATTATTCTATGCAACATTGATTCATATGTAAATTCATTTCTTCTGAATGATGATAACAACTCTTCATAAAACAGAAACATTTCATTTTAAAATTTAAAACAGGGCTCTTGGTAGGTATTTTTACTTTTTTTGTATATATCATAGCATGGTTTTCCAATTTTACTTCTTTATTCCTTCACTGGCTTCTTGGTGGCTAAAGCGCTTGTGATTTCTGATTAACTGATTTTTTATTAGCCTAATTAACAGACTTCTACAACATTTGCCTAAATATGAACATCTTTCAAGTTCTCAAATGAATTTTGATTTTTCCCACAAATACACTGAGTCATCAAATATCGAGATATTTCCTTGTTTTAAGACCTGGTGCAATGAAAACATGCTGAAATCTGAGCAAAAGCACAGTGCGAGTGTTTACAAAAGAAAAGGCTTCATAATATAGTCTTTACAAATATGGATGGAGATAGAAGCAGGACATTACTATGAATATACTGCTTATTTACCATTTCAGTTTAAAGAAACCGGATCCAGGAGCAGAATAAAGGGATATAGGGTCTGATTCTTAATATTATCCATATTTTACATTAAACTAACTTATTAATCAAATCCATATTTCGACATAAGTGGAGTAAGTTTTGTAGATCACATATACACACATTGAAATGGTCATTTTGTGGGAATATTGTAGCTGGTAACCAGCTGATATGGATTCTTACTATAGGACTTATGGTGGTAGTGGGAGTGGTGGCAGTAGTGTGGAAATATAAGTAAGCATCTATACTATAAAAAATCTATCGTGCCCAATTTAATAGAAATTATTTGATCAATGTTTAGTTTCATGAAGATATCATAAAGATGTTTATAGTATTTTTTTATTATTTAAATCATACTTAATATTTTAAAGGACTTATTTTCATTGCTACAGTGTCTATTATCCCAATTTCTGTCTACTATACCTATACATGTATATACATCTATGTCTGACAGAAGTGAATTGAATTGATATGACTGAACTCAGAATTGAGGAGAGTACACTCAATGAATATAAATCATATGATCCAGTTGTTTCTTTCAAATGATTAATTGCCTTTGCTGAAAGACTAGAGTGAATGAGTAAAATAGATAATGTCCAAGTTAGATGATACATTTTAATGTTTTCTGTATATTCCATTTTATTTATTTAAAAATATTTCCTGGGGAACATAAAATCATTTTAAAAATCCTTAAATAATAATAGATGGTTTGAGAGAGCAGTTTCTTAATTTGTTACACTGTATATAACTATACATTTTGTAAAACAGATGAGTTTGGATTATTAATTTCATCCAGCATTCAGCATGTGAATGTGAGTATTATTTGACTGTGTCTGTACATTTGTTCAGTGATGTGCTCAGGTGCTACCATGACAAATAGCGTGTGTGCTAATATCTTATCAAACAATAATTTAAAAAAAGCATACAGCATTCCAGCTGTCCAAAAAATTTTTAAAAATTAAAATAAAATATCCTTTAAAATGTCATGTTTCTAAATTGAATGTTGCATGTAATGGTGGTGATTTGATAATCTTTTCTTTTTTTTTAATTTTCTTGAGATCTCTCTGGAAAACAACAGAAACAACATCAAAAAGCTTTGTCCTAAAAGGTGAATAAACTGAAATAAAAATGTATGAGAATTGTACAAATACAATGCTTGTAAATCTGTCTCGGTTTTCACTCTGTGTAAAAATCCATGTCATGGTTTTGTGGTTGTATACAGGATGTATCTTGAGACTTTATGCAAGTTGTGTTATATAAAGGCTGTTCCCCCAGTCTAACAAATAAATACTGAAAACATCAACTTTGTTGTTACTAATCATTGCATATAAGTGAAAATCTTACTTAAAAGTACTACAATGGAGCCTGAGACTCTGTGTAGTTACCTTAGGTACAAATCGTATCTTGAATGTTTATAATCAATGTGGTCTTATATTCTTATTTACCTTTTCCCACATTTCTTCAATGAACTCATTCCATAGTATCTCCTTTGGCCAAAGTCCTAGATTATAAAAAAAAAAGTCTTTCTTATTTTTTGAATTTGTTAAGCATTTACAAACATTAACATTACCACATTTAAAGAACCTAAAAAGAGAACCACATTTGAAATTGTGAATCTCCATTACATATAGCTTTCAATGCATACATTTCAAATTTAGCAAGGCAGTTCTAATATTGTTTTGCTTGTCTGGAGCCCATTCTTCATATTCTTTTTCTCTCTTATTTGTATTTTCAAATTATTCATCAATGTCTTCTCTTTTAAGAGTTGGGCTTAGAGACTGCAAATCTCTCACCATAGAAATTCAATTTGAGAATTCATTAAACTACTTCATTGATTAAAACATCACACATACAGTGTTGTGCTCTGTCTCTGTCTCTCCTCTCCTTGCTCTCTCCTCAAGATGAAATCTAAATGTTAAAATAAAAGTAAAACTAGACTTGCCATTATTCTTGACTTTAGATAACTACATACACACATACACACATATATTATGCACATATATATGTGTATCAGTTTCACTACAGAGCCTGTAAAATTTTGTGAGTGAGGAGAACTCACCCTCTCCTGCAATGCTTATTCTTATAGAGTTGTCTAAATCATTGAGAAGTCAAGGGATTATAGGGGAGTCACAGAAAGTGCCAGAATCAGGATTTGAACTTGCATTTTGATGGCTTATAGTCTAGTCCTCTATTCATTTTGTCATATTTCCTGGTCTCACTGTCTTATTAGATGATATGAGATCTTCTAAAGTTTGCCAAGTGTTTTGCATACATTATCACCTCAGTTCCTCACATCAGGAACTGTGTATTTTTATCACCTATCCCTAGCCTGTTTTCTGATTTGAAAAGGTAATATATATTTGTGTGTATGTGTGTATATATATGTATACATATACATATATATGTCTATCAAATGAAATTTAAGATGTTCAATAAAAACCAGCAAATCTGAATAACATCCATTAATATTCAGCATCCTAATTTCAGCTTATTCCCCACCTTGTGTTATATGTGTGTAGATGTATTTAAATATGTATGTATATATGTGTATCTCTATAAAATATATGAATATATATGTATGAATATATACATATATTCATACATATATATTTCAGTTATTTTTCATTTGTGTCCAACTGTTTGTGACCCTTTTTGAGGTGTTTTTGGCAAAGATACTGGAGTGGTTTGCCATTTCCTTCTCTAGTTTATTTTACAGATGAAGAAACTGAGACAAACAGGATTAAGTGACTTCCCCTGGGCCACACAACTAATACATGTCTGAGGCCAGATTTGGACTCATGAAGATGAGTCTTCCTGATTGCAGGCCTGGCACTCTATCCAATGTACCACAGAGCATTCTAGATACATAGATAGATAGATAGATAGATAGATAGATAGATAGATAGATAGATAGATAGATGATAGCTACATGCATACATAGGTTCATACATAGATAGATACATATATACCCACCAATATATGTATATAGAGAGATACATAGATACTTAGATTCATAGATACCTACACTTGCATACATGAGTACATAAATATCCATACACATATTCATCTATATTTTGCAAGAGATACTCATGTGTATATGTCTAGTAACTGAAACAGGATAACAAAGAATTACCAACTGAATGAATTTCTAACTAGAAAAAAATATTGTGAGAAAATACATATTCAAATCCTAATTAAAATGGCTATTTTGAATAGTTTACATAGTTTACTTGATATCCATATTATTTATTCCTTCATTCATTCATTGAATTCAGTTTCTGAATGGTTATTACAGTGGAGGCCCTGTTTACCCAACTAAGGTAAATGAGTTGATGTCCATAGCCTCTAGGAGTTTATACAATAAAGAAGGTACAAAGATCTATACAACATGAGATAATAAGAGATAAGAGAAACAACAGTGGTACAGAGTGCAATTGGGATTCCGAAGAGAACATTCTCTTTCAGCTGGGGCGATTAGAGAGGATGGCCTGATAAAGTGATTTGACCAAGATCTTGAAGGACAAGAAGGGTTTTGAAAGGAAATGTCAATTTGTTTATTAGGGGAAACTAAGTAGTACTTGAACTTGTGGCAGACCCCTTGTTCCACTTGGTTCTTCTCAAAACATGTTGGCCACTTAACATACATACATACATAAATAGAGTGATCCCTCACCTATCATGGGAGTTACATTCCTGAGACCCCCACAAGAGGTGAAAATTCTCAAAGTAGCAATGTTATACTTATTTTATTATTTATATATATTTTAAGACCTTATAAAACCTTCCCACTCCCCTATAAAGCTTTTCTATACGCTTATTAACTTTTCCCACACTCTTATAAACACTCTATATGCTCCTAAACACTTTCTGAACATATGGGCACAGTGCTGGAGAGCAAACAGACCAATACTACAGTCACTGAGCCAATCAGTGCCCAGGATACAGAACATAACACTGTGGCAGCCAAAAGTGTGCCATGTATAATCTCATATTAGAAAATTTGCACAAGTGATAGTGGCATACTGCATTTCCATTGTGTACATAATGGTATTCATCTGCAAAATCCTGTGATATAGCTAAACTCTGTGATACAGAATTAGATATAATTTTTTTTAAAAAAAAACCCATGACACAGTGAAGCCATGAAAAGAAAACTGTGATATAATGAGGGATCACTCTATCTATATCTATATATAGTCATTGGCTTCACTCTGTCCTCCAGTCATTTAAGTCTAGTGGCAAGAAAAATTCAAGACAAATGTTGAAGGCTTGGGATACAGTGGATGACATTGGCTTCTTCAAACATTAGTCCAACTCTAAGCTCTCCACAGTGCCTGCTTCATGGCCATTGGACAAAATGTTCTCTTTCACCACTTCTTCTGGTTCCATGTCTTCACATTCCTAGGGTAGTCACCTCTCCAACGCTGGGACAGGTTTTGAATGTCTCAGTTACCTTAAGGCTGGTTTAGTTCTGCTGCTAAGACAGTTTTATGATGGTGTGGTTATTGTGTATGCTACAGCTCCTTGGAGTCACAGGTGAAAACAAAAGGGCATAGTGGGAGCTCAACAAATGCTTTTCCATTATCATTAATTCATTAACTGATCTACTCATTCATTCTCAGCTTTCTTTTCTCATTTCAAAATGATGATAATTATATTATATTTATTCTTCCCAAGGTAAGGTAGGTGGGATATCAAGCATATCACTATTTTACAGATGTGAAGCAGAGGTCAAGAGATTTCCACATAACAAGAATCAGTGCTACTTCTCAATCAGAATCCAAATGCAGGTTTGCTAAGTCTCCTAGCCCATTGCCTTTTCTACCATCCCATTCTTCATGCCAAGTGAATGAATACTTAGATTTAAAAAGATAGAAGCTAGTGCTGTTATGAAGAGTAATTTCAGTGGAAATTCAAATAAATGTGGTTTATAAAGACAACTCTTTAAATTCCTGCTTTCTTTAATCTTGATTGATTCTGAAGAGTGTTTGGGATTTAGAAGAAAAATTAATGCAAGAATAATTTAAGTGGAATATGTACAGAGAGAAATGGCAGAGTTTCACAAGATCTGACAATTTAGAGGAAGAGAAAGCTAATGTTATTTCTCCTATTAAAGGAGGAAAGAATATCAATGAGGCACCACTGGAAAGATGATATGAACTCTTAGAGTCTGAAAAGGAAATGGCAACCAGAATGAATTTTTTGGTTCTCAACTATCCAGAGCCATTTTATAAGTAATATAAGTAAATCCTGTTGTTGCAAATCAGGTGGAAGGTGGGAAAAGCTCAAGAAAATCTGTCTCCCAGGAAGGTAATTAGCAGGTGGAGAAAAAAATATCAAAAGATGAAAGGGGTTAATTGGTTTTCAAACAAAATCTTTATTACTACTTCTGTAAGCTAATAGTTGTGATGAATAAATAATTTGGCATTTTGCATTTTTCAAAATCCTACCTCTATTGTGAATTTACTTATTTTTAGCAATACTAAGGCATATCTTTTCCTTTCTTTGCCTATTAGCAATTTTTAAAAAAATCAATAGTAAGGAAACCACAGGGGCTCATGGAACAGATCCAGCAGGCAATAAATACTACACTCTATCGTCTTTTCTGTGCCACAGTTCTGAAACCTTCTTAGAGCATGTTTGTAATTGCCATCTGTTTCACTAATCAGGTAGAGGACAATAGCCAACACTGGACAATTAGAGAACAAGATAATCATTTTCTACCACTGAAAAGGCAGAGGTCAGAGAGATTAAGGTAGTTCCCACAAACATAGGTAAGCAAGGAGACTAGGAAGGAGTTACACTTAGGGAAATTTAACCAGACAAGGGGTTCATGTGTACAGAGAGAGGATCTTCACAGATCCTCCTAGCTTTCATGAATGGTTAATAGTTTGGACAAATTACCTTCATCTCCTTGCAGCAACTATTTAGACCACTGATGTTCAAACGGGGCCCTGGATAGCTTTATGCAACGAATCTCTTCTAAGCCTACTCTGATACCTCCAGAAATGTTAGCACAATTAGAGATCAGATATTCTCTAATCTCCCCAAAACAGCATATATAATGCTATACTTTAACAATCAAGAAATGCTGCTAGACATCTGTCTGATCTTGCCAAAGAATAAGGAGAAGGGGCAGTCAATCTCATCCTCACTTAGTGAGTATGAACTCCATCCAACTCCAGAGAAATTTGGGAAGAACAATAAGTTTCTAATGGTTTTTGGAAGGCTATTTTGTTTCACATGTTATAAAAATGATGGTTGTAAAGGATCTGGAGCAGGGTTAAAGGTGAATGCAAATCCTATGTGAGACACTTAAGATATAATAGTGAATCTCAAAGGATCACCCACTGCAGTAGATGTTGTCTGAATATGTTGAATCTACTAAATCCAAACTCCAGATATAATAGCATCCTAGGGTTACCAGCCAAAAAGGAATCCGCTGATAGAAACATACAGTTACTTATGTCTAACTGAAGCCCTGTTCTGTTGAATAATGCTTTAGGTTGACTGCGTATTGATCACAGTTTCTACAAGATGGAGTAATCCTCTTCCCTCAAATTATCCCAGGATATGATTCACTAGAGCCCTGGGATTCTTGAGGAAGCCAAGTCTGATGTAAATTTAAGTTATTACTAACAGGCTTGGGGAAGGGAAAGCAGGATAATGGCTGGGAGAAAGGGAACAGGAAATCCCTAACTAATTATATAACTAATGATATTATTGATTATCTTTGAGATGATGTTAATCAGGTTTGATAGAAGCCAACCTGGCTGGACCAGACAGGCCCAACCTAAATCAAGGTTACTCTGCTGAATAATGTATCTTGATAGTAAATTCAGGAACAGAGATTAATGAAGTAGTTTGAAGCTGCTTGTTGGTTGATAGTTGAACAAGCTCACCTAAGGCCTACCCACACTTTCCAACCCAATCTCAAATCTGAGATCCCTGTCAGTTCAAAATCCTGGCTTTTAAACCCAAGCCTTAACTACCCTTGACACCTGCCAAGCTCCTGCCAGGCTTGGTTCATTCTACATTCTAAGCAGGTAACTGTCCATCATCTTGACTTCAATGTGCCTGTTCAATATATCATTACACACATCCCTCCCTCTTTTGTGAGCAGCAATGCTCCTTTCATTATTAGTTCAAGAGTTTAGTCTGTGTAGATTTAGATAATTATTCTCTTATATCAGCTTCTATCCAAGGGGGACTTTACCATTTTCCCTTATCTAGTACAGTTATTTTAGGGAAACACTATAAAATGACAGGGGTCTTTAGCAATCAAATCTCCCTAATCCTTTGGTCAATGGAGGGACCCACTCACAAGCAGGTTTGACTGGAAGGGAGGGGCAGGATCTTGTCAAAGTGCTCCTTCACTTCCCCCCTCCCACTAGGCAGTTGGAAAGTCAGTTACAGTATGGTGGATGATTTGATATCTTCTGGGCCAAGATGGTAAGTGGAGAAAGGCAAACTCTTTATGATTATATCTTCCTCTGTATTATTCCCCACAGGATAGAATAGGAGAAGCTTGATGTATTTGAAGCTCACAGGCACAGAGGTTAGGATTAACTTCTGGGCTACAAATAAGAAGAACTTGGCTTGAGGAAGTTGTGAGTATATCCCCAAAATATATGTCTAGGCACTACTCCCAGTTGATAAAAGGTTTAATGATAGGTGGGAATGGGAAGGACGGGAAATGGATAAGGATTGATAAGGTCAGGGAAACCCTCAAATAGTTATGTCAAAGCAGCCCCTCCCCACAAAAGGGGTAAGGTATTTTGAATGGCTGATCTGCTCTCTAACCCTATAAATATTCTTCTTCTATATTAAGATAACTAAATTAAGGTAGACTGTGATGTTGTTGAATGTCTAACCAAAACAAAGCAGCTTGGCAGTCATGAACTAAATGGCTCAACTCAGAGTCATCCAGGTTATCCTTCTGCTCAGATTCAAGACCCAAGCCCCTTAAGACCAACCCAGGACTCAAGACCAGCAAGCAGGGTGACTTGCCTTCTTATACCAGGGCTCCAACTCCCTTTAATTGCCCCCTTTCTTAGAGTTCTGGGGGGAACTATTGAATTCCATGATGTAGCCTGAACCCCTCTCTGTAGCTTGAACCCCTCTCTGCAATATGAATCTCATAGTACCTGGCTTGACTATATATCATTTGCTAGTAGTACCCATAGAAGTGAGATGAATGAAATTAATATTTATAAATATGTATATGTATACACATATATATGTGTGTGTGCATGTATATGCATATATATAATACTGAAAAATTTGTATTAAATATTTAAAATTAAATGAAGCACTTAAAATATATAAACACTCACACATACATGTATAGTAGCATTTTGTTTTACGTGAACAATACTTTCCAAGACCTTTCACATAAGTTGAAAATAGACTAGAAAAATAGACTAGAAAAATTAAAAATCCTCAATTAGAAACTAAGTTGGAAATCCTAAAGATTAAAAGAGAAATTAATAGAATTAAAAGAGAAACATTGAACAGATAAGAGCAGGAATTGGTTTTTATGGAAAAAAAACAAGATATAAAGAGCATTGAATCATTTGATTAAAAAAAGGAAAGAAGAAAATGAAATAATCAGTATCAAAAATGAAGAGCGAACTAAGTATGAATGAAGAGGAAATTAAAAGCAATCACAAAGAACTATTTTGCCCAATTATATGCCAAGAAAGCTGACAATCTAAGTGTAATGGATGAATATTTACAAAAATTTAAATTGCCTAGATTAAAAAAAGAGGAAATAGAATACTTAAACCCATGTCAGAAAAAGAAATTGGTCAAATCATCAATGAATTCTGTAAGAAAACATCCTGAGGCCCAGATGAATTCACAAGTGAATTCTATCAAACATTTAAAGAACAATTAATTCTGATGCTATGTAAATTATTTGGGAAAATAGGCAGAGAAGGTATCCTAAGAAATTCTTTTATGACACAAATACTGTTACCTAAGCCAGGAAGAGCAAAAACAGAGAAAGCAATTTATAGATCAATTTCATTAATGAATATAGATGCAAAAATTTTAAGTAAGATACTAGCAAGGAGATTATGGAAATAAATCATAAGGATCAATCACTATGACCAGGTGTGATTTAGACCAGAAATGTAGAGCTGGTTAAATATTAGGAAAACTATAAATATAACTGATCGTATAAGTAACCAAACTGACAGAAATCACATAATTTTCTCAATAATACAAAAGAAGCTTTTGACAAAATAAAACCCGCATTCTATTAAAACCACTAGAAAGTATAGGAATAAGTGGGTGATTCCTTAAAATGATAAGTAGAATCTAGCTAAAACCAGTAACAGGTATCATCTGCAATGGGTATAAGTTAGAAGCCTTCACAATATTAAACCATAATAATAATTAATAAACCATATTAAATAATATTAATAAAATATTAAATATTGTGAAAATTCTTTTCTACCACAAAAGAGCCACTATATTTTAAAGTAGTAGCTAAGTTTACAAACTGCAAATTATTTCTTATTTGTGAATTCAGTTTAGTGATCCATTTTCTAATATTTGCACTCCAGAAATGGAATTGAATCAAAAGACCAATCAAAGGTTTCATTACAAGACTGGCTGAAGACATAAAAATATTAAATTGAAATTGCAGTCATTTAGGGGATATTGAGAGAGGAAGGTTAAATAGCTAAATTACTAAAAGGAATGCTAGATATAGTAATCTTACAAGAATCACACAGAAAAAGTGGTTTAATCATTGAAATGTTGTTTCAAGTGTCTCTCATAAGTTAGTGTTATTGCTATGATAATTGCTAAAAAAATCCCCATCTGAATATCAATTGGACTCTGACGAGTGACATGATATACACAAGAAAAACTTTCTTTATATGGAGGATCTCTTACAACCTACTTGGGTTGTAAGACAATAAATGTTTTGTTCTGTATAAATGCTCTTCTACTATAAGCACTTAGGTTATCAAAATATTGATTAGATATCAGGTGCTTTATACAAAATAAAAAATATAAAAAATGTTCATAACTGTGCCCATAAGTCACTGATAAAATATTCCATTCTTCAAGAGGAAAGAATTTATGTATGTTCAAAAGCCCACCTACCTACCCAGAATTATAAAGTCTTAATTATTTTGAGTGCTATTGAAAGAAGACAGCAAAATATGAGACCCGGGATGACTACTGGTAACTGTTCAGAGAATATATAGATATATATTGGCCCTAGGAGTTTCATCAATAGAAGTTTCGTATACCATTGAAATCACAGATTTGGACCACAATAAATTTATAGAGGGTGTCTCCAAAATCTAAGTGTAAGTTTAAGCTATTATTGGTTAGCTTTAACATTTGATATTTATATCAAGATATCAGTCTCAACATCAAATATCATAATATTTAAGACATATATATATAAGTATCATCTTTTCTATTTCAGCTCATCAAGAACATTTATTAAGATGTGGGTGAAGTTATCTTCACTGGTTAAGAATGAACACAAATGGACAAGTCATTTTTCTTCAGAAATACTGAAGCAATTTCTTATGACTTCAGTCCACTGGTGAAAGTACCTAGTTATGTCTTTAAAACACAATAAAAATTATTTTTCCAATTTTCTTTTTCTACTAAGGATATATGGCAATATTTAAATATGAATGGATTTCTTATTTTTTTTAATAACAAGAACACATAGAAAGTCTAAGATATTAGAAATACATATATCTAACATTTCTGAATCATGAATGGGAAGAAGCTTAACTGTAACTTCTGACATATACTATCTATGTAACACTAGGGGAGTAATTTAACCCCTCCCCTCAGACCTTAGTTCCCTCATCTCATTTTTATATTTTTAAGGCAATTTCCCATTGCTTTTCTTACTACCACTTTATGAAATAGGTAGTGTCAATTTTATTATTCTTATTCTATAAAAGAAGAAACTGAAGCATGTGAAATGGCAATTGAATCTAGGACCAACAATTTTTCTATTCTACATGAGGAACTATAGAAGTAAATATGAATGTTGCATGACTCTGGAAAAAGTATCAGTTTTGAATCCAGCTAGATTGCATAGTGCAGTTATTCTGAAAGTGGGTGCCACCGCCCCCTGGTGGGTGCTGCAGCAATCCAGGGAAGCAGTGATGGCCACAAGTGCATTTATCTTTCCTATTAATTGCTATTAAAATTTTTTAAACCCTTAATTTCGGTGTATTGTCTTATAGGTGGAAGAGTGGTAAGAGTGGGCAATGGGGGTCAAGTGACTTGCCCAGGGTCACACAGCTGGGAAGTGGCTGAGGCCGGGTTTGAACCTAGGACCTCCTGTCTCTAGGCCTGACTCTCACTCCACTGAGCTACCCAGCTGCCCCTGCTATTAAAATTAAAAAAAAATTTAATTTCCAGGGGTCTAAGTAATATTTTTTCTGGAAAGGGGATGGTAGGCCAAAAATGTTTGGGAACCACTGGATAGTGTATAGAGCACAATATCTATTATATGATCTATCATTTTATATACCTTACTTTTGTTTCAACTGGGCAGTGAGGTGATCCAATGGGTATAATACTGGTCCCTGAGTCAGGAAGATCTGAGTTCAAATCCAGCTACATGCCTGCTGTGAAATCCTATGAAAAATCACTTAATCCTTTTTGCCTCAGTTTCCTCATCTGTAAAATGAGTTTGAGAAGGAAATGGCAAAGCATCCTACTGTCCTTGCCAAGAAAACCCGGAAAAGGGGTCATAGTCAGACAATTGAAAAAGACTAAGTAAATTTATTTTATTACATTTTATTTATTTCTGAATTAATTTGCTGTTTGGTATAGCTTGATATAAAGATATATTGGTGGGAATTCAAACCCTGGATTTAAATATTGCATTGCCTAAATGGTGTTCCAAAGCTGATTGTAATTAAGAGATGTGCAAATCCAACAATAATAGCAACATAAATCTAGATTCACTGCATGTAGGGTAGGACTCATTGCTGAGATGGAATATACCTCAGGAAACCAGCTAAACTCATTTCAAAGACCTTATAATTCATAAGATTCTGAACTGCAACTTCAGAGATTACTGAATTTAACTGTTCATTTCATTCCCGAGCTTAAGGAAAATCTTGAGGATAAGTTCAGTAAATTATAAAGAAAACCTTAGTTGATCATCCATCTCATAGCTGGTATTAAGGGTAGTGAGAGATAACACAAAGTGACCATTATCAATGAGATCTTGACAAACCGTCCCTTGGATATTTATAACTGTAGAGTAATGAGGCCAAATCCGAAGTAAAAGCTCAGGAATAAAAGATGTGATCTTAATTTATAGGTGAAAGCAATTCTTATTATGATAGACTTTTTTTTTAGTTACATATTTTTTTATGATGAGCTTGATTAAGAAACTTTGTCATTTTAACATACAAAAAATCATATAAAATATTTTTACTTCTATTACAGTTTTTTTAGAGATATAATATTTTAAACATTTATAGTTATTATTTAAACATTATGATACCTATGCATACATGGGTGTTATCTATTTAGAAGCGATCCCAGTTCTCCCTAATTCTTCCTTTAAAATCTCAAATAATACAGCACAGGTGAGTATATGAAACTAGTTGAAATACTCTATGCCATGGATTCTTAACCATTTTTTTTAATTTCATGGAAACCTCTGGTGGTCTGGAAAGCCTATGGATCTTTCTGAATAATGTTTAGAAATACAAATAAACAAAAAAAAAACAAAGGATTCCATAGAAAATCATCATTTTGAATTACACTAGTCAATTAAAAAAATACCAAGTTCATGGATTGTAGATTAAGAAATTCTGGCTACAAAAAACCAAAAACAACCTCTGTCTATTACCAGCTATAACTTCAAGTCCTTTAGTTTGAATATTCCTGGGGAAAACCTAAATAGTGGGGAAAGAAGAGAAGAAGAAAGAGTTGCCATTGATTAAATAGTTTTATCACTTTTTAAACTTGTATTGATCAGTTTCATAGCCTGACTCTTAGTTTTCAAATACCCATATTAACAATACACTTAAGCTGAGGTCTTAAATGGGTTTCATTGAAATTCTTCTTAAGTGGCAAGAAATTCAATTTTTTCTCTACAAACTCTAATCCTTCTCTGTCCTAGACTACCTGTCTAACCTTGAACATGTCACATATCTTCTCTAGGCTTTAGTTTTCTTACATGTAAAATAAGAAGGTTGAACTCCATGCCCTTTAAGGTTCTCTTAGCTATAGATATTTGTTTGCTATTGTGTTAGCAGCACTGGGAGATAGGCAGGATTGTATAGAAGCCTCAGGAGTGATAGCCTGTTACTAGGAAAGGATCACAGATTCTTAGGATCATAAAAGTATAGACTCAGAAATAGAAGGAATCTTCATGGTCTCTTGGTTTAACCCACTAAGTTTGCAGTTGTGGAAACTGAGACCAAGAGAGGCTTTTGCCTTTCCCAAGGAGATCTAGGAAATGACATTAATATGTTGGATTGTTATTTTTGAGGGGGAGATGAGTAGAAACTACCCCTTTTTTTTCTGCGATATCAATGGCTGGATCAAAATTCTGGTGACTCTTGGCTAGTTATGGCTATAATTCTAAGAAAAATCTCTTTAAATATCAACATTTTGAGAAATATAACAGGTGGAAAATGCATTTTTCATGATGCTATTTGATTTTTATAAGGCAAAAAAGAATATTTCAAATGATTTGTGAATTCTGTCTCAACAACTAGCTGAAAGATTTTCTAAGTTGAAAGGAACTTTAAAGATAAGTCAAACTGAGCTCATTACTTACCCATGAAGAACTAGTTCCAGGGGGCTTAAAATAAACTCTCCCAAAAGTATAAGGTAGTGGGAGAACTCAGTCTTGTATTCAGACTTCTGAATTTCACTATTCTTTCTTCTACATAAAGATGGCTTTCACTATGGATTGACTTTCCACTGACTTACTTTTTTGGAAAATTGATGAATATGTGCATGATAATATGCTGGTGGTACTTGCACTCCTTTGTCCTACACTTTAGTAGACTATCTTATATAATTAACTGAGACTCAGAGATGTTAAATGGCTTTTACTTGATCACATCTAGTATTAAAGGCAGGATTTGAACCCCAAGTTCAACACTATATCTACCATCTTATTTTAGGATGTGAAGCACAAATTAGCTTCATTTGTTTGACTCATTATCTGAAATTAGTCTTTTCTAACAGGGCAGGTAATCAAGATGGAATAGGGACAAGAAATCAACAACAATTTATCTGAAGAGGAACTTATCCATCATTCTGAATTGTTATTTATCATATGTTATGTTTTTTCTTATGTAACTCACCACTGAAAATATCTTCTCATTTCATTTTTATCTTTTTTCTCTTTCAAAACCATTTGCTGTGTGTATCATCATCATTGCCCAGCATGAGTAAAGAGTATGTGAAGAGAGAACAATGTTAAGGATCCTGGAGAGAAACAACACAGCTAAATGCGAAAAACAAGAGAATAGATTTGCTTAATACTGACCCTGGTTAGGATCCAACAGAATGGAGATTGTTTGTTTTTTTTTTTTTTTAGTTGCTGGATAAAAATGAAGTAAATGTATTAGGATACCTCAAAAATCATTACCAAAGTGGGGAGAAACCTATGTACATGGCTTTGATATATACTTTATTCAGAATTTTTTTTGGAATTATTTGATTCTATTCTGAATATTTTAACCTATTTACACTTTTGGATGAATTTTGAGAATAGATAACTGTGAAAAGTCTCAGCAGCTGAAATGACCTACCATTAATGCTGATAATTATATGTGGAAACATTCCTGCTTCTGAATTTAGCTAGATTCCTGTGTACGTATGTGTCCTTGATATACTAAAAGTTCCATGAGATACTATTACAGTATGTCTCTGCATTTAAAAATGAGATTTTCAAGTCAAGGAAATTCTGATAGGAGGTACTTGAAAATGCAAGATTAATAACAATGAATACAAATCAGGATATTATAGTATCTCCTCAAATTTTCATAAAAACTGCAGAAAATTAAGACACTTAAAATAATTCCATCATCCATCTTTGCATCTTTTATATCTTCTTTAATGTCACTAGCTTATAGTTGGTACTGTCTCATTGGGTAAAAAAGATGGGTCATATTCTTTGTAACCAAAATCCTCAATATCAAGACCTGGATTATCCTACTTAACACAGAGAAGACTAAAGTATTGCTGATAAGGTTGTAACATGATAATGATGAAACCCATGGGAAATATATTTGGGGGATAGTGTTTAAAAACAGTATTAACTTAATGAAAAAATTTTCAAATTGTAGATGATCACAAAAAGAGGCCATTACAGTCTTTCATGTTAAGATTTCACATTAAGGTCATGGGATCATAGATTCAGACCTGAAAGGGATATTTATCCAACCATCTTATCTATAGCTGAGAAAACTGAGGCCTGGCGAAGTGTGGGATCCATATTGCTGAGAGGGGTTCAAGCCGCAGAGAGGGGTTCAAGCTGCATCACAGAATTCCATAGTGCCCCCCAGAACTCTTAAGAGAGGGGGCAGTTGGAGTCCTGGTATAAAAAGCCAGGTCACCCTTCTTGCAAGGATCCTGAGGCTTGGCTCTTGGCTCTGGGCACACATACTCCGTGTAGCTACTGGAGCCATTTTGTCTCTGACAGCCAAAGCTGCTTTACTTTATTAAACCGTCAAGCAAGACCACAGTCAATCTTAGTTTAGCTATTTAAGTTTAGAAAGAAGAATATTTAGGGGCTTAGATAAGCGGTCAGCCATTCAAGATACATTTTCCCCTTTGAGGGGAGGAGCTGCTCATTTGACATAGCTGTTTTAGGTAATTTTCCCTTACCTATCAATCCTAAGCCATTTCCCTCCTTCCCATTCCCAGATATCATTAAACCCTTATCATCTAGGAACAATGTCTGGATACAGATAATTTAGGGAAATACTCACATCCTCTCTGAGTCAAGTTCCTTTTACTAGTGGCTCTGAAGTTGATCCTAATCTCTGAGCCAGTGAATTGCTTCTAAGACATAAAGCTTCACCTATTCTATCCTGTGGGGAAATAATACAGAGAAAGATATTATCACAAAGGGGTTTAGTCTCCATCCACTTACCGTCTTGGCCCAGAAGTTATCAAGCTCGAAATATCAACCGTTACCAGGCAGTTAACTGACTTCCTACAGCTGAGAGAGAGGGGGGAAGAGAAGGAGTACTGCACAGGCTCCTGCCCCCCAATCCAGTCAAGCCTGCCTGTGTCTCTCCAAAGACCAGGGATTAGGGAGACTTTGTTGCCACTGACCCCAGTCATCTTACAGTTTCCCTAATCCTAAAGAAGTTAAATGGTTTCCTGAAGGACTTGTTGTGCAATCATTTTTTCAGTCATGTCCAGTTCTTCACCACCCCATTTGAGGTTTCCTTGGCAAATTGGAGTTGTTTGCTGTTTTCCTGTCCACCTCATTTTAAAAATGGGGAAACTAAGACAAACAGTGTTAAAAGAATAGCCCAGGGTCACATAGGAATAAGTGTCTAAGATAATGTTTGAGCTCAGGATGAGGAGAGTCTTCTTGACTCCAGTCCTGGTACTCTCTCCTTTGTGCCATCAGAGGTAAGATTTGAACCTGTTTTCTCTAACTCCAAAACCAATGAGTGCCATTTTCAATGAAGGTAACTGAAGGTAACGTTGGAAAAATTAAAAGCTAACTATAAACATTTTGCTGTTGTTGCTAACTAATTACAGAGGAGAAAAGAATTAGAATCATAGGATTCAGCTTCCTTCTTATAAAAGGAGAGGAGATGATTAACTAATCTCAGTGTCTCATTCCCACTCTTTGTCTCTGGTCCTAAGTTAAAGAGCAGAAATCTCTTCAATCAAGAAAAGAAAATAAATTTCATACAACAGTCTGATTGGCAAAAGAGAAACTCATATAGATTCCTCCTATTATTTTATTATTATTATTAGTTATATTATTACATATAATATATTATTTTTTAAACCCTTAACTTCTGTGTATTGGCTCATAGGTAGAAGAGTGGTAAGGGTGGGCAATGGGGGTCAAGTGACTTGTCCAGGGTCACACAGCTGAGAAGTATCTGAGGCTAGATAAGATAATACAAGAAGAAATCTAAGTACTTATAGGATTTTTTGAAGAGGAAACCAATGCTATCATAGGGATTTAAGTAAGGTAAAGTTGCACAAAGTTGCATCAGCCTCTCTCTTCCAGCATCACTATAAATTCAGAGGCAAGACAAAAGTCAGGATGATTGGAGATGGCCTGGGAGACCTTGGCATCCCGTCTCTAGGCCTGACTCTCAATCCACTGAGCTACCTGGCTGCCCTATATAATATATTATTATAGTATGAGTTATCATTACTGAGTTCTTATTGATAGAATATTACAACTAAAGTTAGTTTTAGTTCAGCAGCAAAGGAAAACATGTCAGAGCATAACGTGACACTTCTTAAAGTCTAGGGCCATTCACTACTTTGAGAGTGAAAGATACAGGAAAATTTTTTGTACCAAGCAGGTACTTTTATGAGTTCACATTTTGCAGAGGACACTGGGAGAAAGACAGGATGAAGAACAACCTTGGTTGGCTATCTGGGGTGAGGAGAAAAAGGGGAGGCACAGGGTCTATGCCAGAAGTTGGAATAAAGGCCAGGATTACTTCAGTTGCCTCTGTGACTATCCAGAAAATTGAATAAATATACAGAACCATCATTTTACAAGTAGATGAATGAGAAGATTGAAGTGTGGTGATGATGACAGTAGATCTTTGAAAGCAGTTGGACATGGAAAAGTCTAGGGAGAAACACACAAACCAAGTCTCTTAGTTTCTTCCTTCTCAGGATCTGGTTACTACAGGTCCCTAGGTAAACTGCTCAATTGACTTCCTGGTTCACCTCTCTCCTGAAGAGGAGCAAAGTTAAGAAGGATAAACCTATTCTGTTCCTCACCACCAGTAATACAAATAGCTGACATTCCAAACAGTTTCCCAGTTATTTGCCAACCTTTTATTATTTGTGAGTTGATTCCTATTTATATATAATAAAACTAGAGGATACTTACTCAAATTTGCCTATTTGTTCATTTTCTAGAGTGAGCAATGATGGTTACTGGGTAAGATTTGTAAAAAGAAGTGGCGTTGTCTTTAAAAGATGAGACATTTTTTCCCCCTTCAACAGAAGCTGTAAACAGGAGAGGCAAGAACCCACTGGAGAAATACAACATGCAAATCATCATTACCCCACAGAACCAGTAACTTATTCTTAAATGAATAGCATATTAGACATAAAATTATTGTTATTGTTCTACCCAGTTTCATCACTGTATTTGCATAGTACAATATAATAATCTTCTATATTGGTTCTAAGCCAAGCTGATTTGACTTGTGGAGTCCAACCCTCTATATTCAGGAGCCTCTTTTGCTTTTCCCTCCTTACCTTTTCTACTTTCTCTACACGTAACACCTCATTTCTAGATATGGAGAGTTAAATCTATCTTACACATGGGAACTCATGTTCCTAGCTTTTTGATAGGTGTTATCTCTACACATATATGCCTCCTTCTAGATGTAAGACACAATTAGGCAAATATGAAAAACTCCCTTCCATCAGACACACTCAGTTACAGAGCAAGCAAGAACCTTAAGTGAAACAAATATGTTTATTTGAGGCAGAAGAGAACGATGAATAAGCCTGAAAAAAAAAAAGCAGTAGAATCATTTTCAGACAACCTTAAGCACAGATGGGTACAACCTCCTACTTACATGCCTGATGGAAAAAGGCTTAGGTTTTAGAGATTTCTGCCTTGGTCTCAAGAGGCGACATAAAAATCTCCCTCAGAGTAGGACCTGCTCAGTCACAGGAAGGGTGCTGCTTGTGGCTTCCGTGTCCAGTTGGACCCTGGGCTTTGCTCTTCAGCTCATGACATCAGGCTGTTTAATTTCAGTTGCATGTGCCCATAACTCCTCTCCTTTTCTGTGGGTCTTACTAACAAGCAAAAACTGCTGGCATATGGGACATGCAAACATATGGTGCTACTTTAGATGTCTCCTTCTCCTTCCGTGATGAAATGCCACCTCACCTTCAACCCCCTAGGAAAGTCTCATGGGATTTTAGGCCTGGGAATTCCAGATTCCTCCACATATTTGTAAGCCTGGGGTTCTTGGGAAATGTAGTCCCTTCAATCATGAGCCCCCTATTAGAGAAATAAGTAAAGCCAGAGCATAAATGACTGAAGTTTTTTTTTAATAGATTCAAATGAAAATATTCAAAATCAAATGTTCTATTATGTGGCACACATATTAATATGTGGGACATTCACCAATGCTTAGCCATTGATAATGCTGTGCTTGCTAATCTTTTCCTCCTTCAAAAAGAGAACCAAAGAATCAAGAGAAAATCTCATGGGAAGACTGACATCAGGGGAAGAATGAATTAAAAGAATGGTTGTGGGAAGCCCTGGGTGTATATGACTATTGAAATGAGGATGTGGTAGGGGAAAAGGAATGGCATTTGACCCTTACCGAACCTTACCTAGGGCTGGGAATAAAAGCAACTGAGCTTCTAGTTCACCAAAATAACAAAGATTTCTGACTTAGAAGAAAGGATGCCAGACAAAGGTGAAACAGGAAGCCATAATGCTAAGAAGAGACGATGAACATTATAACATTTAACAAGGATAAAATCAAAAGAGATACATGACCTAGACATAAAGGCAAATATTATAAACAAATTAGAAGAGAGAATTAGAAGAGAGATGTAAAATAGATAATTTTGAATATGTTAAATTTAAAAGATTTTGTACAAATAAAACCAATGTAGCCAAGACTAGAAGGAAAGCAGTAAATTTGGGGAAAATTGTAGACAGTTTCTTAGATGGAAGTCTCATCTCTAATACATACAGAGAACTTTGTCAAATGGAAAAGAATATGAACCATTACCCATTTGATAAATGGGCAAATACATGAATAGTTTTTGGATGAAAAAATCAAAGCTATATATAAAGCTATATGAAAAAAATCTAAATCATTATTGATTAGAGAAATAAAAATCAAAATAATTCTGAGATATCATCTCATATCTTCCTGATTGGATAAAATGATAAAAGGGAAAAATGGTAGAGGTTGGAGGGGTGGTGGAAAAATTGGGACATTGATATACTGTTGTCGTTTTTTTAATTTTCTTTTAAACCCTTAACTTCTGTGCATTGGCTCCTAGGTAGAAGAGTGGTAAGGGTGGGTAAAGAGAATCAAGTGACTTGCCCATTGTCACATAGCTGGGAAGTGTCTGAGGCCGGATTTGAACCTAGGACCTCTGGTCTCTAAGCTTGAGTCTCAATCCACTGAGCTACCCAGCTGCCCCCAATATACTGTTGATAGAACTGTAAACTGGTCCAATCATTTATTGGATTCCAACAATCTGGAATCATTCTTAAACAGTTAAAACACTATTTATACATTCTGGTCCAGCAATACTATTATTAGATTTATTTCCTAAGTATTTCAGAGAAAAAAGAAAATAACTTCTTTGTGTTAAAATATGTATAGCTCTTTGTGGTAGCAAAGAATTGGAAATTGAGGGGATGTCCATCATTTGGGGACTGGCTAAACAAATTGTGGCATATGTTTGTGATAGAATACTACTGCACCATAAGAAATGATGAACAGGTTAATTATTACAAAAAAAAAACCATTGAAAAAGCTAATGAAATTATGAAGAGAGATATGATAAAAACTAATAGAACATTATACATTACAATAGAAATGTTGTTTGAAGAATGACTTGTGTATGTCTATTTCCTGAGAAAGAAGTTATAAATAGAAGTGATCAATATAGGTAGAGGACAGTGAGGGGCAGTAATAGAACAGTACTCTCTTGTACATTCTGAAATCTTGTATTTCTCACTAGTTGGCACTAGATAAGCATAAATTGCAAAAACTGTAGTTTTAGCATCAGCCGAACATTAATTGCAGAATCTGTATTATTAATCAGTGAACCGTTCTGTATCATTAATCTCCTGAACTGGCTCTGAACCTTTACCAATTTTGTCCTGTTCTTTATTATTAATTGGTCATGTATTTACCTTAGTTCTGAAATGTTAGGTATTATTAATTACCAAGTGTAGTTATTTACAATGCTGTATTCCCCCCCCCCCCCGCCCCAATGTTCCCATTTTTGACAAGGCCATTCCAGTAGGGTAGAGAGACATCTCCCACTTGACAAATGATGACATGTGGGTGCAACATGGAAAATGGCAGGGTGGAATTCCTGCAAAATACAGGGTCAAACCTCACCCAGAATTCCAGGGGACCCCCATGGAGAACTCTGGGTGAGGGAATAGTTGGAAAACAGTTAAACAGTTGATTCCTGGGGGTTGAAGTGAGCAGGTCATGCTGCTTGCTGCTCCCAGTTTTGGGATTGCTTTGGAGGCCATCTGGAGCAAGAACCATCTTGGTTCTGCTCAGTGGTTTGCTTGTTTAACTGAATTAGACCTTTCTAGAAACAGCACAATTGTTATTTAGTTAATTTAGATATTAGAAGTGATAATTACAGGCTTGAGAGCAAGCTAGCTAAAAGTCTGCCACTCCCTCCTGGGTGGGGAGAGGCAGTTTCTACCTAACAGTTCAGGGCTTCCCAGATCTTATCCAAATCCTTGAAACCCCCTCCCTGCCTTCCCTTCTTCTTTTATCAGTATAAACTTCATCTTTTGGGAGCACTGCCTGTTTATTGTTCTGTGGATGCTTACATCCAACTTCAGCTAAGTTTCCTTCAGATGTCCAGCCCATACAAGTTAGATTCCTCTGTCCCTGATAACAAGACATCAAGCTTCACCTATTGTCCCTCGGTCAAACCTGTGGGGAATATAAGTTGAGAAAGTGAACATCATTAGAGATTTTCCTTGCTGAGCCTTGCCATAAGACATCGGTCCTGTCTCCATTTCCAACTGATTTTCAACTGCTTGGTGGGAGGGGTGAGAGTAAGGAGTACCTACCCCTCCCTACTCACTCAAGACTTTGTGTGGGGGAGGAGTGAGTCCTGCAGGTTTCTGGTTTCAGGCCATCTCTTCAGCTTCCCAAACATTTCTGTTAAGATCAACATAACAGTGGGACAATGGGCAGAATATGGGACATATGTACTAAGTGCTCTGGTAGTCAAGGGGACCTCCCACAACACACGTACACTCCTTTTGCCCTTTCTAATATCCTTAAGTTCATCTATGATGGATCAAACTCCAAAATATCCCTTTTTCTGCCAGTAGTACCCAACAATGCCTAGGGATGGCCTATTCTAGAAAAATGTAGAGATATCCATGGAGTGGGAGGCAACAAACCTATAGACCCATGATGACAAATCTATGGCACACAGGCTGAAAAGGGCACTCAGAGCCTTCTCTGTGGACATGACTGCAGTCATCCACCAGAGCTTATCAAAAGAAAGCCAGAGGGATTGGGCAGAGCTGTTCCCCTTCTCCTATCCATGCACCTGAGGACATTGTTCACTTCACCTGCCTTTCTGCCCAGCAGCCCAATGGGAGTACTTCCAACATCCCCTGCCTGGGGTAAGGTGCTGGTGGGGGTGGGGTGGCTCATATGCTATGTGAAAGTGCAGTGCTGATGGCAGTCTGTTGAGTCTGTGGTGAAGATGATTTCCATGATGTCGTTGGAGAAGAGCTAGGTTTGAGGGGAGCATTGCTCACAGGGTCTCCTCCCATTCTCCACACACACCACTCATCACCTGCCCCTCTGCCCGGGAGCCCAATGGGAGTGCTTCCTCAGTCCAGTCTCTAGGGTAAAGGGGGGTAGGGGAATAAGAATGGGATGCATGGCATTTGGCTGGGAGGTTGGGGCAAGAGTGGAGCCTGGCACTCCATCTCTAAAAGTTTCACCATCCCTGCCCTAGACCCTCAATAAATATGTAAACCATAATCCAAACAGGGGTGGGACTCCTAATCTACACCCAGAGAGCTGCTCTTCTATCACCTTAGAGTCTACTCCATTACCTCTTGGGTTACTCTAGCAGCATCAGGGATAACTCAATAGCCCACTGGTTTTTCAATCAACTATTAGGGTATTATACTATCTTAAAAAAACCCTTCTTCAAATAAATTATTTTTCTTACTTCTGAACTGAACAGAGTTTGGGCCTCCCATTCTTGGGGTGAGATATTACTACAAACTTGTAGATGTTTCTCCCACAACAGAAACAAGATAAAGTTTTATATGTACATATATATTTTTGCCAAATGATACTTTCTCTACTGCAGGAAGGGGAGGGGTAGAGGGAAGGAGATATTTGAAAAATTTAATGTAATGAGGAAACAAAGAAATTTTATTTTTAAATGCAATTGGGAAATGTTTAACAACATAAATGAAAAACACTATATTCATATATATGTATATATGTATTTTTTTTTTAAAGAACAGCCCAGGTGATCATGGTTCAGGCCTCTCTTCACCAATTTTTATTCCCATTCTGTCACAGGAGAGATGACTTTTTTCTTCCTAATCAATACTTTTTTTTCTGTTAAAATTTTGTTTGCTTTCTGTATTTAGCATTTATAAAGAACAGTTTCTTCAAGATACCGTTTATTCTCTCTCTCTCTCTCTCTCTCTCTCTCTCTCTCTCTCTCTCTCTCTCTCTCTCTCTGTGTGTGTGTGTGTGTTTGTGTATCTTTGGGGAATGGCACCATGATACAAGAAAAGAAAGGGTAGCTCCTCCAATTCATGAAGTAGAGTCCCCAACTAGGGATGTAAAATGAACTAAAGAGATTTTGTTGTTTCACATATATATTTAGCTCCCCTCAAAGCAGAAAATTCCAAGTGAAATGACTTATGCCAGGAATTCTTAACCTTTTTATGTATGTCATGAACTCTTCTAGTCTGGTGAAGCTTCTGGTCTCAGCCTAATGCTGAGTTTTAGAATGGTTAGGGAAAATAATGATGTAATTTCCTCCCTTCGTCTGTTCAAGTCCATGGACCCCTTGAATTCTATCTATATCTATATACATATCCATATTCATATCATTGGGAATCTATGGATTCCAATTAAGAAACACCAATGAATGAGCTAAGCAGCAGCAGTCTAATGGGGAAGAGGTTCGGTAAGGAGCAACTCTCCCAAAACCTCTATGAGGAGTTCAAATTTCCCTTTTTATTCTGTTCTATATCAGGTTCAAATAAACTCCTCTCTGATAAGGATTCTTTTACATTTTATTAAAGGGCTATATGTACTTTTTTCCTCCCCTTCCTCATTTTCTGTATCATCAGTCAAAATATCCATGTACCTGTCCTTTATTCTTTTTTCCTCTATCACTCAAATTACTTCAACTCACTCCTTCACTCACTCCTTCAACTTCAAATCACTTCTCACAAACATGCACAAATCTTACCTATATTAAAAACATTTTTCACTGAGCCAGTTGCTACTTCTAGCTAACCTACTATGTTTTTTCTTCTTTTATAGCCCAATTTGTAGTCTTACATTTTGACTTCCATGTAACTCAGGGCTTAAGCACATTTATTTAAGTTCTGCTCATTAGAGTATGAAACTTCCAAAATGCCTCTATTACAGGCCTACATAAGACCAGTAATTGGTGAGAACTTGGGAGAGAAAAGAATTAGTTCTTCTGGTTTTCAGTGTCAAGAGAAGGAAAAAAAAACATTTTCCAACTTATTTTTTGGAGAGGTCCATAAAGAAAAAGATCTTTCAATAGAAGTGAACAAATAACTGATATACTGGTATATATCCATCTTCTGGATATATGTCCATCTTCTCATATAGTTTCTCATACTAGATATTGTATAGATTTGCCCCTGAAGTAAGGTAAGGGACTATTATAGTTGTACTGAGATATTTCTCTCACAGTGAAAGAGTTCATTCGTTCAATGTGTTATCGAGTTTATTCTAATCTATATAAATTTTCTAATTTCTGTATGCTATTAGTTTGGGTAAATGAGTTTATTTGCTATTCACTGCATGTGATGGTCTTAGGTAACTGGATTTGGTGAGAAGAATTAAGCCTTTGGATATATATGAAATGGGTCATTCTTTCCTCCTTAAAAGTATAATAAATGGTAATAGAGCTTGAACCTAAAAATAAATATTCCTTCTAGACTAAAAAGATGTAGGAGTGAAGATAGATATAATCTTAGCACTCCCCTCTGATTAGAGCAGAGTGACCAGTATCATAATGCTTATTCTGCTTTTGACATAAATCAAAATCTCCCATGGAGAAATATGGTTAAAAGAGAGTAGGGATCTTATTGCCTACTGGAAAGCTATATCTAAACAAACCTTTAATCTACAAGGCAACATGCATGCCTTATCTTATTTTATATTGTCCTTTGCCTTCTTAACCACATGCAAACTAGCTTTATTCTATTAAAATTATCTTTTTTCTCTAAGGTTACCTACTGGATTTTTAGGCACAAATTTCCATGTCTTTTCTCTAGCTCATTAAAAAAATTATTGTATGTGGAAAAATGTTTATCATATGGTTCAGAAAACTTATTAGGTATTATAATGCTTAAAATTAAATGACTAGGTTTTTTATAAAACTAGAACACTGCCTTGAGTTCTGTAATTCTCTAGGGAAATGCCTGAAATGGTTAATTGGAGTTTGGGGTTCCCTTAGTTCTGGGATCACCCCAAATAATTGTGTTTGGTTGTCATACTTAGGCAGATCTTGCTTTGGTTTTATACTTGCTTCTGTTTTGCATTCTCATCGCATTGTTTCTTCCAATTAAATTTTATCCAATGTTTACATTTACTGATTTTATCTAACTTTTCCAAGCTGCCAACTCAGCATGATTTCTCAAATGCGTACTTGTGATTGAGTATGAGTACCCTTGTCAAAATCCTATGTAAAATAAACTTTCCAGAGCCTGGACAAGAAGGAGCCATACCTCCTTTCCATTTTGTTCTCCTCTACTAAACAACTCAATAAGTTTCTTTCTAAAACCATTCAGATTTTGAGGTTTGCTATGAGCACAATACCTCTGCCTTCTTGAAATTATCTTTTTCCTCCTTTTCTTTCTGATACTAAGCTATCCTAGTTCTATCTCTTTGAGCGTGGTCAGACATTTTAGATGCCATCCACTACATCTCATATCATTACCAGTTTGTTTTTTGTTTTACTTTTTTCTTGTTAGTGGATTTAAATGACTCTGGAAGTGTAAGAAAACTCCTTACATCAGTGATGGGCAAACTACCACAAAAATGTATGATAATCAACTGTGAATTATTTAACTATTATCAGGATTCAAGGCAACTCCAAAGGATTCATGATGGAAAGGCTATCTCCTTCCATAGATGCAACTAATGGATTCCAAATGCAGATTGAATACCAGTCTTCACTTTATTTTCTTCATGAATTTTTCTTTAATATAAACAATTTGTGTCTTCTTAAACAAATCGGAAAGTGTATTGCATGTTAATACAGATACAACTTATATCACATTACCTGCCATATTGGGAAAAGGCAAAAAGGGGGACAAAAAGAAAGAACATGGATCTTCAAATGCCAGAAAACAATGATTAAAATTTTATCAATATAAGATCTGGAAAAAAACCCATAAAATAAATGAGTTCCTTTTCCTACTCCTAACTCCTGGGACAACAGCAAAAACACATCCACAAAGATTCCAAATCCAGCATACATTCCTTTTGACCACACCAAATTTCCCAGTTAGTTAAGACAGAATATACTTGAACAGCAGCGAGGACCAACAAAATAGCAAGGCAGTATGTATGGATGTGTTCACGTGTCTATATTTTGTAAAGAAGTAGGAAGCTATGTGTGTGCGATGTTGCATATACTCCAAGATTCAAAGTCCTTTGATTTTGTACATCTCTTTATTGTAAGGGAGAATTCATTTGGTAGGAGAGCCTATCAGAGTATCCTGAGTCTAACACTACAAGTGATCTCAAAAGTCATCTAATCCAACACTTTTATAAATGAGGAGACTGAGTGAGACTCAGGGAGATTAAATGACTTGTCCATGCTACACAAGAACTAAACATCAAAGGTGGGATTTGAACCCATGATTTATAACCCCCAAAATAGTGCTCTTCCATGCTCTAAGTAATTTAAAAATGAATACAAAAATAAAGAAAATACATTGCCATTCTTCATAATGAAAGGAATGGCCATAACCCATAATTTCAGAGAATTACAAAATAACGTATCTACAAGGTACTATACTTTTAGTGAAGAAACAAAACTTTTAGTGAAGTGTTCCAAATCCTGGCACAGGATGCTCAGGATGATTACAGGTGTATAAGCTAATAGAGTGTTAATTGGATACTAGTGGGTGAGAATTAAATAGGAAATATCAAAGTGAGTTTTGCAAGGTGAGATAAAAAAATGAAAAAATAATGAGGGCTCATTTGTAATTACTTAAAGTCTATATCTTTGCTACTAAAATTTCCCCCTAATTTCAAGTGATCTGTATTTGATGATGAGGTTGGTTTAAGAAAGTCTGTTTGAATTAATGTTTGTAAAAGAAAGAAATGATCTAGAGGATTCCTGTGAAAAACAATTTAAGAGGAATAAAAAGATAGAACAGCATGTGATGTTCTCTTCGATTTTTTTTTTTTTTTGCATTTTATATGTCAAGTAACTTCAAATCTAGACTCACCTTTAATACCCTAAAGTGGTATGAAAATGACCTTGGGTTCTTAAAAAAAAACTATGCCAGTGGAGGTTTGACTCTTGCAGTACAAGGAGGGAAGAGGGATCCAGGGATGGAGTGAATGCCAGCCAATCAAGGACTTTCTTAGATAACTTTTAGAAGTTCGTCAGTAGAAATCTGACCACTAAGTAATTTATATATAATTATTATGTATAATATGTAAATATGTAAATTATATATTTTATTAATATTATTTTGTGTATATATTAATCACAATTGCCTGTGAAAGCGTTTCAGGAAAATCAAGGTACATAATGGTTCTAATGTGTCTATCACACCAATGGAATCAAAGATTCTTAAAACAATGAAGACATGAATAAAAATCAAACAGTTTCCTTAACTTATTGCTACCGTTTGGAAATTGGCAGCAGGATAAGGGGCCATGTCCCGCTGCAGTGGGCTAGAACACATACCCAGCTCCATAAAAAGTGCAATAGTGCAATCCCTATTACAAATAGGATTCTCAGAATGAAGATGAATAAATAGTAGTGACAAAAGCAACGAGGCATTGAATATGGGTTCATATCTTGCTTGTCACTTCCCATATTACTTTGGGCAAGTCACTTAACTTCTCTGGAACTCAATTTCTTCTCTTGTAAGTTGAGTAAAGGGTGAAATAGATGGGTTTGGAAGGTCCTCTCCCAATATAAATCTATTTCACCTAAGACCTAACAAAGAGCTTATGCGTTTTATATATACACACATATGTGTGTGTGTCTATATGCATAATATGAGTGTATACATGTTCATATACATAGATGAATGTGTATATAGATACCCCTAAAAGATGTTTGCCTAAATCGACATGAGAGATAGATAGAGGAAAGCTGTAGATTAACTCAGAATGTCTGATGTGGCAGGAAGAAGAATGACCAGGCAAGGTGGATTTAGAAGGCTTCTCATATACACCTTTAGATCCTTTTATCAACTCTTTATGTCCCATCTTCCCACTTCTTAGGGATTCAGTGTTCTGATCTGCTCTCTGGTTGTCCAATCGCCAAATTCCCTCCAAAATTTGTCACACCAAAAGGGTGACACTCCCAAAGACTCCTGTACTCTAAAAAAAAAAAAAAAAAAAAAAAAAAAAAGAGGCCAGCAAGTTGACAACCACTCCCAAAAAAGAAGTCCCATGTTGAGATTTTTCTTTTTGACAATTCAATTTTTTAAAAAAATGGTACAAGGTATAGGTATTGAAAAATTTTTTGTTTATTGATAAGCTGGATCTGGAATTGCATTTGTATGGAAAGCTCATAATTTATAAATTCCTTCAATTAATATTTTCAATAATTTTTTTCTTTAATTTATGGTCATATAGAGCTGTCTAAGGCTCTGAATTGTGATTTACTCAGGTTTGAAGAACATGTATGTTTTAGAGATAGTGTCTGAATCCAAGTCTTCCAGACTCCAAGACCAATCTATACAGCATGACCTGCTGTATTTCAGGGGCTGAGGATATAAAGGGGGGATCATTTCACTTTATCATTTGGCAGTATCCAAGGGTGAAGTAATTTTTCATTAATTTTCTCACTTTTTAAAGAATGTTGACAAAATTTAATTTCAGTAGAAAAAATTGTAAAGGGAAAAAAATAATTCATTATAGCCTTTGGCAGATCACTGTTCCAATCAGCTTGTTTCTTCATCTGTAAGATGAGCGAATTGGACTTGCTCATCTCTAATTTTCCTTCCTAATATTCCATATGCCTTAGCTATGGAATTGTTGCCTTTGCATTACTTTCATTTTGCCACAAGATGGAGACATAATCCTTTTAAAAGAAGAATTGTTTCAAAATTTTTGTAAAAGTTGGTTTGAGGGAGAAAAATCATAGAAGTTTTGCATAGCATATCCATTCCTTTTTATAGCATTATAAATATAGAAATTTTAATAGAAATCATTTAATAGAACAATAAACTTGCATCATTTGGAAAAACAATCCAGTATCGTTATATAATATAGAAATATAACAGATGTTTTGTCTTCTTTTCCATTTTTACCTTATTCTCGATAATACAAACAATAATTTAGAAAAATTGGTATTTTTATGAAGGATAATAGTAATTTCTAGTTACGAAGTATATGTTCAATAACTATGTAATGATGGGCTATATTGATCTTAAAAGAGGTTTAGCTTAGGCAATGACCCACACCAATGCTGGGCAAACTTTTTAAAGAGGGGGCCAAAGGAAAGGAAATGCTCATCTGTCAGTCTGTTTCTAAGGCAACTCTTTCGAAGTTTCATTGTGTTGTATCCTACTCATTGTATTTGTCAGATTAGGAATAATGTCACGTGCCTGGATAAAACATTTGAGGGGGCCTAATCTGGCCCACAGGCCACAGTTTGCCCATCACTGACCTATACATATGATCCCCACACGGTTAATTTATCTTCAAGGTTCAGAGCAAAAGTAGCAATAATACGTTGAAGTCGAAGTATAGCAGATTTGTGCTCTAAAAAAAATCAAAACTATGAAACAACATTTTTAAAAGACAGTTGGCCTCAGAAGGAGGACAGCTGACTGGGTTCATAACCTGCCTCAGAGATTAGGTCCTGATCCTAGGTCAGTCAACACTTGTGTGATGTAAGTTTCCTGATCTCTCAAATGACAATGTTGGACTCAATGAAATTAGAGAATTTTTTTCCAACTTTAAATCTGTGGTTCTTTTATCAGAGTTTAAGTACTTCTTCTGACATACTAATATGACCCCGGATAATTTCTTAGTGTCTCAAAAAATTCTCTACATTTTTAAGGGTTTGATTTACTGGAAGATTTCTTCATATACATTTGATACTGTATATGGACTTTTTGAAATGAACCTCAAATACTTACTAGCTCTGTAGTTACTATTATCCTTCATAAAAGTTACTTACCCTCAGTTTTGTCATTTGTAAAATGGGAATAATGATAGCACTAATTTTGCAAACTTGTTTTGAGGAAACAATAATAATAAGTAGTGTTTAAAGTTTACACTATATTTTATATCTATTTTCAACCTCACAACAAAGAATAAAGTAGATGCTCTATTCTTATTTTAAAAATTAATAAATTGCTGCAAGAAGAGGTCAAATGATATGCCCAGGGTCACAGAGCTAGTGTCTAAGACTGGATTTGAACACAAGACTTCCAGACTCTTTGTTCAACAGCATTATTCAAGTTCTCCCTTACATAACTTGGATATCTCAAATGAGATCCTATTTTTATAGTACCTTGTGAATTTTAAGCAACATAAATACTAGCATAAAAAAAGTTAAATAGATCGCCTCAGCAGGTAGAGGGTTTCTAATAACTAGAGGTCTTCAGATAGCGCTGTTAGGTTTGCTATGGGGTGAGTAGGGGTTCTGGTTTATTTAAGGATTGCATTATATGGCCTCTGATGTCTGTTCAAACTGAAAATTGTATGAAATTAAAAAAATACATGTGCAGGTGATTAAATATTATTATGCTGAACTTTTAAAAGTTAATAGAAGCAATTGCTAGACTTTTATTAGGAAGTGTACTATATCTTCAAGATATACGTTCTGTGATATAGAACACTTAGGGGTTTGGCTTTCTAGAGGGCCTTCCAGATCTGAATCTATTATCCTGCAACTTTATGACTTATATGCTAATTTGATTACTTTTGGAAACAATTCCAGCATATGTGAGTCCTGATTTCTCAAGGTTAAAATATTTACATATCACCTCCTCTATACTTTTGATAAAATTACATGTACTTTACTGATTTATTCAAATATTTTGATAACATTATTTTAGCATAATAAAAACAAGAATAACTGTCACCTTGATGACTTAGGATATATATATATGCATATGTATACATATATATACATCATATAACTAAAATATCTTTTGTACCTAAAATAGTAAAATATAATGCATCACTGAACATATGTATTATGGAAAATGAGGTGGAGTAGTTATATGAGAGCGAAGGATAGTAGAAGGACAGGACAAGACGTGCACTGGTTCCCACAAAAGACTCAGCTGTCAAGAGCATTGGGTATGTCTTTTGTAGAAGATTATCCAAAAATAAGTAAGAAACATAGTTTAGAAAGACATGGATAAGCCATAACATGCACCCGTGGAAAGAGTAACCAGTGAGATCACAGATGTGTTAAAGTGCTAAATTCTTCAAATCTTCAATACTATAGTATACTATATTGATCCCAAACCTTAAAATGCAATAATTGATTTATATAAAGCACATGCACATTAAAAGGGCTCTTCTACCATCACGAAGAGAACTATCTTCATTTAGGACTATCTATATTCATACAGTATTATTTTAAAATCTATATCTAGTTGTTGATATAATTTTTAATATTTCTTTCCTGACATTTTGTGATCTTGTTCTCTTCCCTCCTTCAATCCTTGTTCTTCCCCAATATGGCAGTATGACACAGGTTCACACATTATCATACAATACATACAATATATTTAATTATTCATCATGTTGTGAAAGAGTAGCCATATAGCTTACACTAGGGAAATATTTCATTGAGGAAATAAACTGAAGAATGATATGCTTTGATGTCCATTCAAACTTTATCAATTCCTTCTATGATGGTGAATAGACTTTTTCAACCTGAAACCTTTGAAGTTGTCCTGGATCCTTGCATTGCTGATGATAGCTAAATCATTCACCATTGCTCATCGCACAATATTACTGTTACTGTGTACAATGTTCTTCTGGTTCTTCTCACTTCACTTTGCAGTCTTTGAAGGTCTATTTGTATGTGTGTGTGTGTGTGTGTGTGTGTGTGTGTGTGTGTGTGTGTGTTCATCTTGCTCATCATTTCTTATGGCACAATAGTATTCTATCAAAGTCACATGCCATCATTTATTTGGCCATTCCTTTTTTCAGGGATGTCCCTTTGATTTCCAATTATTTGCCACCACAAAAAGAGCTATCCTTATTTTTGTACAGGTAGGTCCTTTTCCCTATCTTTGATCTCTTTGAAATTTGAAATTAAAAGATGTAATAGGGTCAAATGTAATATGTACAGAATCCTTTTTTTTTTAAATTTTCTGTTTAATTATACCCAGAAACTTTTTTTGACAATTGTTTTCTGACATTTTGCAATTCAGATTCTCTCCATCCCTCCTCTCTTTACTCCCCTAGGAGGTAAATTGTCTGATATATATTATACCAGTACTCTCATGCAATACATTTTTTCTATATTCTGCATGTTGTAACAGATGACACAGACCACATATAGAATAAAAAATCAATAAGAAAATAAAATAAAGATGGTATACTTTACAGTATTCTAAATGCTAGTGAGCAAGGTAATACCTTTAGGATTCTGCCCTTCATTTATTCTTGTTGCTGTGATTTAAACCTCTGTCCACACTGAATTGCTGACCCAGTCAGAATTTTGAATAGTCTCCAGAGGGGCCCATCAAAGTCTCTAGCAAGTTCCAACTAAATGGCAAATGTCTTCAAAGAAGTTATCTAGTACTGTACCACACATAGAGTGATAAAAACTGTATATATATCATGAAATCCTAGATGAAAACTCCAAATAGCTTAACTAGCATTTACTCAAGACAAATTCCTTTTCTTAGTTACATTTTAAAGTTAATATTTTATTGAAATATTTCTTTATTTTTTCTAGATTACATGGCAATACAAATTAAAAAAATTCATTTTCTGAAAAATGTATGAAAATATTCATAGCCATGCCTTTTGTGGTGGCAAAAAATTGGAAAATGAGAGGGTGTACTTTGATTGGGGAATGGCTAAACAAATTGTGGTATATGATGAGGATGGAATAAGGAATGGTAGACTGCCTGATTTCCATATGAGCTGGAAAGATCTCCATGAACTGATATGGAGTGAAATGAGAATAACCAGAAGATTATTGTACACAGAGACGGAAATATTGTGAGATGATCATATGTAACTGACTTTGCTATTGAGAACAATGCAATGATCCAGGACAATTTTAAGGGAATTAAGAGAAAAAATTCTATCCACATCAAGAGGAAGAACTGTGGGAGTAGAAATGCAGAAGGAAAACATTTGATTTTTCACTTATTTATATGTGTATTGGATGTGGGGTTTTGGTTTTTAGCACATTATTACAAAAATGAATAATATGGAAATAGATATTGAGTGATAATACATGTATAACTCAGTGGAATAGCTTGTCAGCTCTGGGAGGGGGAGGAGAAAAGGGAGGGAAAAACATTAACCATAGAACCATGGAATAATACTTAAATAACAAATTTTTTTATAGGTTGCACATATATTATCATATAATACACATTTACAAATTCGTCATGTTATGAAAGAGGACACATACTGCTTACACTAGAAAAAAATTCATCAAGGAAATAAGGTAAAATATGGTTTGTTTCAATTTGCATTCAGACACCATCTGTTCTTTCTTAGGTGGTAGATTATTAGTTTTTGGGTTTTTTTGGCATGAGTCTCTTGGATTCATCCTGGATCATTGCCTTGTTGATAATACTTGTCATTCACAGTTGAATATCTTACATTATTGTTGTTACTGTGTACAGGATTCTTTGGTTTCTTCTCACTTCACTTTGTATCACCTCATATAAATCTCTCTAGGTTTGTGTGTGTGTGTGTGTGTGTGTGTGTGTGATCATCTTGTTTGTCATTTTTTGTTGCATAACAGTATCCTGTTGCAACATATACCTCAACTTTTTCAACCATTCCCTGATGGATATCTCTTAAATTTCCATTTCTTGCCATCACACAAAGGAGTGCTTTACACTTTTTTGTACAGCAAGGTTATTTTACCTTACTTTAATCTCTTTGGGATACAGATCTAGTAGTGACATTTCTAAGTCATAATGCATACACAGTTTTATGACCATTTGGGCCCGGTTCCAAATTACTCTCCAGAATGTTTGTATCAATTTGCAGCTACACTATCAGTGTATTATGTAAGTGTCTTGATTTTTCCATATCCCTATCCACATTTATCATTTTTCTTTTTCATTGTATTAGTCAGTCTGATGGAAATGAAGTGATATCTGAGTTTGAATTTGCATTTCTCGATTCAGTAGTTATTAGGAGTATTTTTTATATGACAGAATAGAGGTTTCATTTCTTCATCTGAGAATTACCTGTTAATATCCTTTGACTATTTATTAATTAGGAAATGTATAAATTTGATTCTAATGCCTGTATATTTGAGAAATTAAGCCTTTGCTGGAGATAACCACTATTTAGAGTTTCCCCATTTAGTTATATGCCTTCTAACCTTGGTTGCATTGCTTTTGTTTACACAGAATTAAAAAAATTAATGTAGTCAAAATTAATTATTTTACATCTCATTATGTTCTTTTTATCTTGTTTTGATCTAAATTCCTCTTCTATCCATAGGTCAGACAGGTAAATTATTCTGTGCTCACCTAATTTGTTTATGGCAGCACTATTTATAAATTATGCATCCATGTTTACTTTATTTTAATATATGGCATGAGGTGTTAATTTATGCTTATATTCTGCCATACCGTTTTCCCATTTTCCAAGGAGTTTTTGTCAAATAGGGAACTCTTCTTCTATAAACTTGGATCTTTGGGTTTGTCAAGTAATAGATTACAATGATCATTTACCATCATGTGTTGAGTACTTGATTTATTATGTTAGTCTATCACTCTGTTTCTTAGGTAGTACCAGCTTGTTTTGATATTTTCATTTCATATGATAGTTTGAGATAAAGTACAGCTCAAGATCAATTTCTTAAAATCAGCAGCTACCATGTTTTCTTTCTCTTCCCTTCCATGAAGATACTCCTAAAAACATCATATATTTTGAGAAAGAAATTCTGGTGTTCGAGTCATGATTCTACCATAATCACCTTGAGAAAATTACATAAACTCTCTAATCTGCAGTTGTTTCATTTGTACGATGGGGACAACAATCCTTCAACTACCAACAATATGGACTTAATGTAAGGAGCAAATTAGAAACTACAGAGTATGATATTTTTATTATTGGCATAACTTTGGAATTAGTAAGAACTTCTGAAATAAAATGTATCATTCATTTTACAAATCAGGGAATGGTTTAAATTGATTAAGTAGCATCCCCACAGGTCATATGTTCAGAAGATGAAGCCTAGATGATCATATAAATAAAACTCAAGGAGGCAGTGGTAAGGAACAAAAACATGTGTCATCTGAGAAAGGCTGAAAGAAGAGGAAGGAAAAAGTAAATCGTGGGAAAATAAGATGGATAGAAACACACACATAGTAATCATAACTGTGAATATGAACAGCATGAACTCAAAAATGGAAAAGGATAACAGAGTGAATTAAAAGCAAGAATGTCACAATATGTTGCTTACAAGAAACACATTTAAGGTTCAGAAAGACAGACACAGAGTTAAGGACTGGAGCAGAATCTATTATGCTTGAGCTAAATTAAAAAAAAAACATGATTAGCAATTATGATCTTCAACAATGAAAAATTGAAAATACATCTACTTTAAAAAGATAATGTAAGTAACATGGTTATTACTGGTTAGGTTACTTTTTCAATTCACATGGGCACAAATGATATTGCTGGAATGAATCTCCAAATCATGTCCTCAAGATATGAATTTTGTAGATGTTCTCCAAGGCATTCTTCTGGATACTCTTCTTTTCTATTTCCACATTTTATTTGTTGACACCATTCACTTTCTCTTGATTCCATTATTATATCTTTGCAGGTGCCTATTAGATTTATATATCCAACCCTAATTTCTCTCCTAAACTACAAATGGAATCATTTAAATAACTATGAGATTTGATTCATTTAGCAGCTAAACATGGATTATCTTTTTGAATTTCATGGCTTGTTATGTCAGTTTAGACCACTGGATGTCATCAAAAAACTGACTTTCCTGAATCAGTTATCTATTCAAAAATATCTTAAATTGGTCAGTAGGTCAATAACATTAATTGAGTTTGTGCGATTCACTGCATGCTCCAGAAGACTTTGTGAAGTGAGACTATGGCTCCATTTCCTTAATTACCTTGAGATGTAGTTGTAGAACATACTGGTTGGCACATTAGAAGGAAAAATACTATGATCTGCCTCTAAAGGAAATGAGAAAGAAAGAACTTTCCATTTCTCTAAGATCCCAGAAAGGAAGTAGAGGAAATTAGATGTTAATATGCATATTCTATTCCATATGATTCCAAAGCTAATAACAGAGTGTCACCATGCTATTTACTAAGGGAAATAGATGATTTTAAGAGTCGAAATGAACTGCAAATAAAACAAATATCAAAGGATTTTCTGAATCTTTGTAAGCTCTAAGTCTTAAAGAACCATGAGGTTATAATATTATACCATGCTATTTTTTATATTTCTTAGACATTTCAAGCTTGATAGTATTTGATAAAACTTAACTAGATGATTACAATCTAATTTAGTTAACTACATAACAGAACAGATGAAGATATTAATCAATCAACAAATATTAATTGGTAACCTATAGTTTGTTGCAGGCTATGGCAACCTCTGAATTCTTATTATCAATAAATTATTTCATGATATTTCTCTGTCATGCAACATTGCAGATGTGTTCGATAAAGTTTTGTCATTTTTCATAGTACTAAATGAATTAAAAATTCATGGTCATTCCTAAACTTCTGATGATTGTGAAATATTTCTTCCCTAGAAGCATTATTTAGAGAATATAGCATATTCATTTACAAATGTGCTTTTATATGTGCTCTTACATCTTTTTTGTATCTATATATTAACCATCTGTTAGACTGTAAGTGCCTTACAAATCAGAGCTATCATCTATTTTTCATATGTTTCTGTATGCTGTAGTGGAGGGTACTCAGAAGTTATTGATCACTTGGTTGAAAGTTACTTGCAATAAAATATTTTAAAATTTTCACTGTGCTGAGAAAAACCTACAATAGCATGACTCTAATGCCAGAAATTTGTCCAATCTGCAATAAAACAACTGAGGCAGAGCTCCAAGCCCAAAAACTCATTATTAGAGGGACCTGGTCCCCTCCAACAAATAGGATCCCAGACCATCCTCATGGTCTGAGACTCCTACCTTTTTCAGAGTACAGCTTTCATTCTCTTCAGTGTACAGCCCCTTCCTTTCATACCTGGTCAGCCCAGGCAACAGTGAGTAATTTCACTGATGGATTTCAAACTCTTTGCGTGCCCCCTGGTCATGTTGCTACCAAACAGTAAATGGAAATATACCAATTAGCTCACCCACCTAATGTATGTGGTATCCACTTTATCATCAGGTCTGATTTAACAGCCCCACTTTTGTTTCTTGTTTAGGCAGTCCAGCTTGCTTAATAAGAGTCACAAGAGAAGCAATACTGAATGGAAAGGCTTTTTTTCCATATGAAATATAACATGGGACTTTCCCCTGAGACTTGTGACTTCTGGATGGAGGCCCCCTTCAAGCTATACTGTCAAGTTAATTTAACAGAGTTTTACAAAAAGAAAGACTTGTTTTCAGAAATTATTCAGTTTTGATCTATAATGAATTGCTTCTGATTATTGTTTCTTAATAATAAGCAACTAATTACTAGCATTATGGAATCACATTAAACTAGAAAATATTAATTAAAACTAATCAAAAGGATACAATTATTGAGTTATGATAGGCAAGGGTCTACCAAAATAGAATGAGTCAAATTCTTTCTCATGGTCCTCTCTTCAATTCAAGAAAGAACTATGGTTCTCTGAATCATAACAATATAGGTACTTAGAGCACAGTCCTTTATGAATAGCAAAAAACCATAAGAGGCATTCCCCTACTCAGAGGTAAGGATGGAAATTTGATAAGATAGGAAAGGGCACATTAAAAATATTGATCACATTTCAAAGATCTGGTTTCTAAAGGAAAAGCTCAGAGGTGATGAATTATAAAGACTAAATAATAGGCATCTGACCTAGGGCCTCAGTATATATATTTTAACATGTTAAATCAAAGCACAAACTGATGGTTGCCTTGTTTCTTCTACTGACTAGACCTAGGAAGTTCTTAGAGTAGGTCAAGAAGGTAAGGTGTCTAGGGGAGTGGAAGAGATTCATGTTGGTACCATTCTATGTAATTGACAAAATGTCACTTGAGCAGTTTCCTCTGGCAAGTAAAGCAAAATAACAAATGAAGGGGATGGCTAATTCAAACTATACTGTTCTGTCTATCATGTTCTAGGAGTGAGAGTTTCATGCAAGTATCTGAATTGAAGGCATCTTCTTTCTATTGCTGTCATCTTGTCCTTTTGGAAAGCTCCATAGGCCTTTCTGGGATATGCCAGCTTTTGGAATCTGTTTTCCAAGTTCAGGTGGATGTCTGCTAAAATTTTTTAGAATGTACATCTTAAAACAATTTAATATGGGCACTTTAATTTGCTTTTCTAGTGACTAGGTTGAATATTTATGTCTTACAACCTTGTAGCTCAGATGTGTTCCAGTCTTAGACTATGAGGGTAAAGATATATCACTGATCACCTGTTATGATCACAAAAAGTTGCCACAAAAGGACAATTAGGAAAATGATTATAGGGGGAAGGACTAGAAGGGGGAAATGGTTTTCTTGTAAACTCTAGGCAAGAGTCACAGAGAGAGCCAAATGTGGTCACAAAAAATTCCATAGCAAGGTTCGGAAACAGCTAGGTAGAAATATCTTCCATTCAATAGGAAATATAATTCTATGGAAATAAAGGCAGGGGAGACCAACCTCTGCTCATGCAAGGAGTTGCTCCCTCATCTTCTCCATTAAGACAAAATTTCACCTGCAGTTCACAGATGGCATCTTCACAGAGTTGCTGGCACTAGGAATCCTTGACTTAATAGTAGGTACTGATGATCATACCTGGGATCACACTCAGAATAAAATTAATTATGGTTTCATAAGGTTACTGTGTATTGGATCCAAGGCAGAAGAGAGGTAAGGTCTAGGCAATGGGGGTTAAGTGACTTGCCCAGGGTCACACAGCTGAGAAGTGTCTGAGGTCAGATTTGAACCTCAGATCTCCCATCTCTAGGCCTGGATCTCAATCCACTGAGATACCCAGCTGTCCCCTTAGGGACATGATTTTAATAGAATCAATACTGGGATGCAAGGCCTAAACCTAAGGAGACATAATGACTCAACAAATGTATGACAGGACAAAGCATCATTACCTTTGTTTGACTTAATATCAATAGTGAATAGCAATTTCTAAGTTATATGGGGGGTTTCTCTCCTTGGGTTGCTTCTGGGATACAAGAGGTTAAAACTTAAAATATTAGGGTTTTTAAGATAACTTAGAATGTTCCCTCACCGAAGCAGGAGTATACTAGCATGCAACATCCAGTCAAAATCACCATGTGGAGCTTATCTTTTATGCTTCTTACAAAATCTTCATATATGTCTCCATATTAATGGAATTTGCTTAGTGAGAAAAAAAGGAAGGGACATAACACAATCAATAGTATTCTTCAATTGTGTTCAAGTCCAGGTATGGGTCAGAGTCAGTAGTTAACCCCATCAAGAGGCTCATTATGAACCACAAAGTGTCAAAGCCTGGTCTAAATACACTTATGTGGGAAAAAGTCTTTGTTTACCAGGTTAGGGGAGCTAAATCAAGAGAATCTTAACTTTGCCTTGTCCCAGAGATCAACATCCACCTATAGAAGTCTTCAAACTGCATGTGGCATTCCCCTTGAATGTTAGACAAATGGCCTCATGAGGACAGATACCCATACACAGCATCACAACTTTAAATTGTAGCAGATTAGAATGTTCAAAGACTTTTCCTAAAGTAGTTCAATTCTACTTAAATATAAAATCATTCCATAGGGAGAAATATAAAAAATATCAAATTTCTCTGGTAAGAGCAAATTCCACTATTAATTAAAAACCATGCCCATTCCTTACACCTATGAATTGATAGTCTGGTGGCCTTATGAGAGGTAAAACACACACACACACACACACACACACAAACTAAGATGATTTTGCTTTGGCTGGGAGAGACTGTAGTCCCTTAAATTGAAGTGCTGGAGTTTGAGATTTCAAACCTGCTCAATCAGGAAGTCTCAAGGAACCTCACAAACAAGATTCCAAGAGGGCTTTTGACTTTTTACTCCACACAGTAAATTATTATGATAATATTAATATTATTCTGTTTTAAAGGAAAATCTACTTCATTAAATACTTAATAAACAGCAAACCTTTTTATCAGAAAAGGTTAATCTACAATCTACTTAGCAATATGGTTAAAAGGGGAAGTTATTATAGCATTCCTCAAATATTAAATTTTCTAGAAAATTTAGAATATAATTCAATCAAACATATTTAGTACAGAATAAGTGCCTTATTCATCAGTCAAAATGAAATAAAAATAATCTAATAAGATTAAAGTATAACATATAGTACATAACATATGTATATGTAGTATCTATCACATGCTAGGTTTTTTATGAGGACTTTATCTGACTATTAATGTTCATTTTAAAGATTTTCAGAGCCCTGGGTAACAGAAGCAATGACAATTTGAAAAAAAAATGACTTTAAATGGCAGAGCATGGTGAAAAATATTTTAACAAATTTAATTCCTAAAAAATATCGATATTGTTTTGTTTGCCCTCTACACAAGCCAGGTAATGTGATGAGCACTTTATAATTATATAGTCTTCTCAACAATCCTGGGAGGTGGGAACTAGTATCATTTCCTTTAAAAATTGATTTGTATCAAATTCTGATGTATCAGTTTCCATAATCAGAAGAAACATCTTATTGTAAATGAGATTACCTTATAGATTTTAGTCTTAAACAAAATATGAACCAAATCAGTTGTTGATTTATGAATTGCAATGGCAATAGTTAAATCTAAATTTTCCAAAAGTCAATTGTTTTCAGTTAGTTCACATTGAAAAAAAATCACAGTAGTAGTCTTAGATCTCCATAACTATTTATTTACTAGCATTTTTAAAAATCGCTCAAAGAGTCAAATTACTTCCCTTTATTTCTCCTTCTTAACCTTACCAGTGTGCTTCAAGAGTTCAGATAATGTGCACATCTCTCCCTACATTGAGGCTTTGCATCTGTATCCCAGGCAGGTAAAAGCACTAAAGCTTTTAGAACAGTTTTTTAAAGAAACACTATCCTCTCCAACAATCAGCTAGGGAAGCAGATACAAATGAATTGATTGACTAAAAAAACAGCATCTCAATAAAATTTTATAAAATTTATTTTGTTATCTTATATTTGTTTAGAGAGGGAAACACCCAATACTTATTAAAGAGCCATTCATCTAAAATCTCCTGGAGAAGCCATAGCATTGTTGGGTTTGTACCCCAAAGAGACCATAGATAAACAGACTTGTATGAAAATATTTATAGCTGTCTTTTTTGTGGTGGCAAAAAACTGGAAAATGAGGGTATGTCCTTCAATTGGGGAATGGCTGAACAAACTGTGGTATATGCTGGTGATGGAATACTATTGTGCTAAAAGGAATAATAAACTGGAGGAGTTCCAGGTAAACTGGAAAGACCTCCAGGAGCTGATGCAGAGCGAAAGGAGCAGAACCAGAAGAACATTGTACACAGATACTGATATACTATGGTAAAATCGAATGTAATGGACTTCTGTACCAGCAGCAATGCAATGACCCAGGACAGCTCTGAGGGATTTATGGTAAAGAATGCTACCCACATTCAGAGGAAGGACTACAGAGAGGAAACATATAAGAAAAACAAATGCTTGAACACATGGGCTGAGGAGGACATGATTGGGGATGTGGACTCGAAATTATCACACCAATGCAACTAACAACAATTTGGAAATAGGTCTTGAAAAAGGACACATGATAAAACCAGTGGAAATGTGCGTTGGCCATGGGTGGGGCAAGTGTGGGGGTTGAAGGGGAAAGTAGGAGCATGAATCATGTAACCATGTTAAAAATGAATATTAATAAATGATTAAAAAATTAAAAAAACTAAAAACTCCTGGAGAGACACATGAAGTGATGCAAAGTGAAATAAACAGAAAAAAGAGAACATATATACAGTAACAACAATAATGTATGATGATCAATGGTGATTCACTCAACTGTTGTCAAGGCAAGAATACAGGACAATTCCAAAAGATTCATGACAGAAAAAGATATCCACTGCCATGGAAGGAACAGAGTATGAGTGCAGATTGAAGCATAGCATTCTTCATTTTAATTCCTCCATGAATTTTTCTCTAGTATAAGCAACATGTGTATAGTTTCAAATGATGAACAGGGAAACATTTATATGATTATATATACACAATCTCTATCATATTACTTGCCTTCTTGGGGAGAGCAGAGACAAGAGGGTGTGAGAAAAAATGAAATCAAATTGAAAGTATTTAAATGATTTTCTATTAATGAAATATATAATTTATGCAGACAAAATACCTTACATGTGTATAGTATTTCATTTGTAGTAGAATATATCCCAAGGTTTTGGGGGGGGAGATATTTTTTTTGATGATAGTCTATGTCACTTTTTCATCATGTCATTCTGTTATAATTTTAGTAAATGTCTTTGATTTGAGTCAAAAGGAAGAATATCTTGTGTTAGTTTAAATATATTTCCTCTTTTAACAAGATTCCTAGATTGAAATATAAGGGGAATTCAGTGGGCAGAGTAAAACTGAATTTCAGCAAGACATTTGTCAAATTTCCCATTCTATTTTCATGGACAAGGTGGAGAAATGTGAGCTATATGATAGGGCAAGTCACGTAGATTCAGAATTGATTGAATGAGTTGACCTAACAGTTGTCATTGCTATGTCAAATTGAAAAGATGGATCCTGTGGTTGCATCTGTCTTTTGACCTGAGCTCTTCAACTCTATCAATAACTTGGATGAAGGTTTAGATAGCATACACTAAATTTTCAGATAAAATAAAGCCTGGAGGGATCATTAACATGAATGACAGTCAGGATACCAAAATAACTTTCCAGAGTAGAATGATGGGTCAAATATGAAATTTAATAGGAATAATTGTGAAATTGTACAGTTGGATTTATGGATTTAACTGCATGAGGATAGGTTAGAGAGAGAGAGCAAGAGAGAGAGAGAGAGAGAGAGAGAGAGAGAGAGAGAGAGAGAGAGAGAGAGAGAGAGAGAGATTAAACGGATAATTTGGAAAATATAAGAAGTTCTTAAGAGCCTACAACTTCTATGTGGGCCTGCTTGAAACAAGACAAAAAGACAAAACTAATATAATTTTAGATTGCATTAAGAAAAGTTTAGTGATCAAAGAATGGGAATTAATTGTTTGACTGAATTCTGTCCTGATCAGAATGTGCTTCTTGTATTGTGTCTAAAATTGAGCACTAAATTTTAGGTGGGATATTGGCAAAATGGAACCCATTTGAAGGGGGTATCCAGGTTGCTGAGAATACTGGACACCATTATATTCCAGGACCAATTGAAAGGACTGGAGATGTATAGACCTAAGAAGATAAGACTTTGCCAGGAACTAAGAGCTGTCATTAAGTATTTTAAAGGATTTTATATGTAAAAGTACATTCTTCCTCAATCCAGAGGGAAGAAGTAGGTAAAAATTGCAGAGGCACACTTGGGCTTCATATGAGAATTAGTTATTTTTCATTTAAAAGCATATATTCTCTCTTCCTCCTTTCTCACTCTATCCCCAATAAGGGGTGTGGAGGGGAATTCTACTAGAGGAGTGTGAAACAAGGACTGAGATCTTTGTAAAACAGTGATTTTTTAAATTAAGGTTAGATAGTTGACATTTATTAAGTATCTACTATATATAAATAAACACATTGCTAGATATTGGGGCTACAAAGACAAATCATTCCACCAATATCCATAATTAAGTTATTATAGACTCTCCTTATGCCAGAATTCCTAAAGGAATAGAGACATTTAAGCTCTATTTGTTGTTGTTTTTGTTTTTTCTAATGAGGGGTGTTATAAGGGTTATTGACCTTTATAGATTATTGATATTAGTATACCTGTGTTCTGCAAGGACAGGCTGTTGCTTTGACTGCTGAGAAAGATGGCTTCTCTAAACAGTCTGAAAGAAAACCTCAAAATTATATTTATTCACGGGGGCAGAGATTTAAGTTGAGATAGTGTTCAATCAGAACAAAGCTTTAGGGAGCCAAAGTGAAGAAGAGCTTATCAAAGAGGATAGTTTGGTGACTAACAGAAATGAAGACAATATATGTGAATAAAGAAAGCACTCAGCTAAAACCTTCCAATAGCTCCCTCCAAACAACTTAAAAATAATGCGTGAAATGAAATTCTTGAGTGGCAGAGCCAACAAAAGGTCACAGTGAGGCATTCTTCCTGCCAGAGACAACATAGGAAGTCAGAAAAAAATATCTGTGAAATGGCAGAGGAGACTGGCCCACAGCTCACATGGATGAAACGCCAGTGGTGATGACAGAAGCAAAGGCTTCTTTAGGAATTCTCATGTCAGAAATAAAATAAGGTAACATGTAACTGGTCAGGAAGAGATTACAGGGCACCATCAGTGCTAGCATCAATACAGGACCAGGACTGTTTGGCAACTATCTTGCCTATACCAAATTCTGAATCATAGTTCAAGGGCTGAGAGGAGGACTTTTGGTCAGGAGGAAGCAGAAGATCTGGGGAAATATAATTTCTAGTCCTCAGGTAGGAGGAACCCTAAGGAACAATGTCATTGCAGTCTCAGCGGATTAGTGGCCTTTCCTGGGTAAGGACAAGAGTGTGGACAAAGAAAACAGTGAACCACAACTCTCACAAGATCATACCATCTTAGAAGCACCAAAATTTCAGACTCCGAGAATTAGTTCAGAAAACAAACACACACACACACACACACACACACACACACACACACACACACACACACACACTGTAATGCAAGGTGACTAACAAAAACTTTTTGCTTCTATTGGTAATTTCTAATGGTCACAAAAAGTCAGTTAAACATCTTAGAATCTTCAGAAAGTCAGTTAGGACTTGAAGCTATAAATAGAGGTGAAGTTCCAACTGACAGGGCTTTTGCCTTCTGGCTTTTGCTGTGGCTGGAGGCTTTTGCTTTGGCTTAGCCTGTTAGTTACAGCCTATCAGCTTGGTTTTGCTTTGGCCTTGGCCTGTGCTTATCTTGTCTTGGGGAAATTTAAACCTATCTCATTTCTCTGGACCTCTCCCTGATCTCTCCATCTACATTCCCTTCCCTTCCCCTGAATTTCCTTTGGGCCCTGGGTGGAAGGAAGGGCTTGGTGATTGAACATTGTGGATTTTAGTTTCTATAGACAAGTAGAGTATTCTCAAATAAGTTACCCCTAGTTTTAGTGATTAATAAGGACTTAAACGGCAGTCAAATCTCCCAACTGGGAGAGCAGGCTCTCTCAGTCTAAACCTCTCCATGACCCATCCCCCATCATCACCCCTCTCCCTAGCAGCAGTTAGAAAATCCTGAACCTCTTTCCCTCTGACTAACCTGAGATTCATAATTTCCCTTGTTACCTATTCAAAGCCTCTGGTGAATCACTGTATCAAAGATTAAGGCAAGGGCTAACGAGGGAAGGAATCATTTTCTTTTTATTTCTTGAGAGAAATGGGGGCATCCATCTTGGCAGGAAGTACCTACCCAAGACTTTCTCCAGCCATCAGTTTGACTGGCAGGGAGGGGCCCTCTTGACTCTCCCATCAAGAGACGTTAGAATCTAACAAGAGAAACCCTCCAGCAAAAACCTAAACATTTCTTACTGGCCTTAATTTCCTCCCTGTATCCTCTGTCTCAAGCCTCTGGGAATAAACCTGTTTGAGCTGTCCTCTCCTACATACCCCATTTCCTTTATCTCCTATATACCTTCCCATACCTTCATTCCTCCTCCAATCACCTTATAATTACCTATACCCCTATTATCCTTCCTCACACCCAAATTGCCTTTGTAGACACATTCAGATTATTTATTTTTTTCTTGATAACATTAATTGGTGAGCAAAGTTAGTGAAATACCTAAAATCTTCTGAAACAACCAAAACGAAGCTAGCTAGGATAACATTCATCCTATCTAGCATCTTGATGATTTCTTGGTCCCTAATTAAAGGGTCTTTAATTTTGTGCAACAACTACTGAACATCTATGATTATTATAAACGGTGTGCTCTGACCCTGGCTGAATGTATTTGCTTCATCCCAACAGCTATAGCCATAATCCTAACAATCTGGCTATTCCTTATGGTCTCGAAAAATGTTTTCTCTCACCTGTGGCAATGGTTTAACTCAATTACTTCACAAAAGAAAGATATTGATTCTGGGGAACTAGTAGGTAATATCAAACTACTATTCCAAGTACTAAAACAGATAAGGGAAGGAAAGGAACTGGACAAGCACACAATCCTCCAGCTAGAGATTGTGGAATCCAAATACCTAGGAAGCAATACCACCACTAACAAACAACCATCCACAAATGCCATAGTCTCTCTTCTACCAATTCTTCTTTTAGGGGAATTTTACTCTTCCTCAGAAAAGGAAAAATTCCTAAATGAAATGAGGACAAACCCAAATTTAACAGCCTGGCCACATCAAGACTTAGATTTCAAACAACATACCAACCTTAGGTACCTGATTCAATGTAGAACAGATCTATTAGAAGCAATGAGAATTAATGCAAAAAGACCAAATTCATGGCAAAAATTTGAAAAATTAAGACAGGGGAAGAGGAACATCCTAGCACACACACACACACACACACACACACACACACACACACTAAACAGCTGATGTTTAAGACAACACCCAGTTCTATTCCATCCCCATGCTGATAACACAATCCAATATTAATATAAAGTTCAAAAATCAAGAAATAGGGTAGAAAAATGATCAAACAAAACAAAAAGAACCGGACCATTAAATTAAATGGTGACAGAGAAAATCAAGACACAAACTCAGAAGACAATAGAATAAAAACAGATGTAAGCAAAAACTGAAAGGAAAAGAAATGTGAATTAGGCACAAATCCATCAAAAATTCATGGAAGAGGGGCAGCTGGATAGCTCAGTGGAGTGAGAGTCAGGCCTAGAGACAGGAGGTCCTAGGTTCAAACCCGGCCTCAGTCACTTCCCAGCTGTGTGACCCTGGGCAAGTCACTTGACCCCCATTGCCCACCCTTACCAATCTTCCACCTAGGAGACAATACACCGAAGTACAAGGGTTTAAAAAAAATCATGGAAGAGGGGCAGCAAGGTGGCCTAGTTGACAGAGAGCCAGGCCTTGAGACAGGTAGTCCTGGCTCCAAATCTAGCTACATACACTTCCTAGCTGTGTGACCCCAGATAAATCACTTAATCCAAATTGCCTTACTTTTACTGCTCTTCTGCCTTGGGACTGATACTTAGTATTTGCTCTAAGATAGAAGATAAGGGTTTAAATAATAATCCCCAAAAACCTAAAGAAAATGATGGCCGATAGAGGAAAATTAGAGAAAGAAATGAAATTAATGCAAGAAAACTATGAAAAAAGAGTCATCAGTTTGGTTAAAGATGTGCACACACATACAAATACTGAGGAACAAACCATTTGAAAAAATAGAATTGGCAAAATGGTAAAAGAGGCACAAAAATTCATTGAAGAATAGAATTTCTAAAAAGCAAAATTGGCAAAATGGGAAAAAATGTACAAAAGCTCAGTGAAGAACAGGATTTCTTAAAAATTAAACTTTGGCAAGTGGAAGCTTGATGTCTATGAGACTTCAAGAAACAAAAATCAAACTCAAAAGAATGAAAACAATAAAATGTTATCTCAGAAAAAAACAAGTCACCTAGGAAATAAAAGATTAAGAATTTTTTTAAAACCTTTTCCTTCCATATTAGAATTTGTGAAGATGGGATTAACCCTCCTCTGTCTATTTGTTATTTAATCACCATAAGTGTACACACCCCACTTGTCCTTAAGTATGGGGAGGTCTGTGACCATGTGTGCTATAATGGGTGACAAAATAAAAATGACTGACTGCCCCCCTGGGAAGTCCTAAGCAAAGCTATATCTGCAATTGGTCCACAAAAAGTGGAAGGAAGGCACAGGAAGTGACAAAAGGAATGGTTTTTAAAAGTGGGAAAAACTTCTTGTGACCAGCTTTTTTGCCTTTGGACTTGGCCTTGGAAGACCTCAAGCTTGAGACCTCAGATTGCTCTTGAATCATCCCTTAGGCCTACCATGTGGGTGAAAAGTGACTCCTTTCCTGGCTCCTGGAAGGACTAGTGTCTGCAGAGGCCCCCTCCTGTATCTTGTAGGAGGAGGCAGGGTGGCTGGAAGCTTTGCTTAATTTAACCCTAGGCGGTCCAGCTGGGGCTTTTTGGAGCTCTGCCAGAGGAAAGCCAGGAGCTGAGCAAATAGTGTACCCAGCTCTTTAAGTTAGATTTCTCATTCTACTCTCTTTCACTTTCTTCTACCTACTTCTTTCCCTCTATTTCATAAATAAACTACTAAAAAGTCATTCTGATTTGAGTAAGAATTTCGACAACCACATTTTGCATATATTTAGTCTAACCTTTTTGTTTTATTCCTTACAACTCAATACTGTATACTGGTTCTAAGGTAGAAATAAGGGAAGGGCTAGGCAATGGAACTTAAGTGACTTGCCCAGGATCACACAGCTAGAACGTGTCTGATGTCAGATTTGAACCTAGCACCTCCTGTCTCTGGGCCTGGTTCTCAAACTACTAAAACACCTAGCTACCCCCTATGAGAATTAATTTTAAAATTATTGTATTACCTAAAAGATAAAATCAAAGAAAGAGCCTGGACATCATATTTTAGGAAATTATCCAGAAAATATGTCCTGATATCCTAGAGGCAAAGGGAAAAAGAGATGTTCAAAAATACATTGATTAACTCCTGAAAGTCATCCTAAAATGAAATCTCCAAGGAATATTGCAGCCAAATGCCAGAAGTCCCAGGTCAAGGAGCCATAAATAAATCATTCAAACACCAAGAAGTCACAGTCAAGATTGCACAATATTTAGCAGCTACCACTTTAAATTTAATAAATTCAAGGAGTGGAAGGGTTAGAATATTATACCCTGGAAAGAACAGAGCTGAGATTACAACCAAAAATAACTTCCCCACTAATACTGAGTAAAATTATATAACGGTAAACTTGATAATTTAAGCAAAATTGATAGATATTCACCAAAATATGAGCTGGCCCGATTAACAGATTAAGAAATAAAATACTTAAATAACCCTCCCTTAGAAAAAGAAATAGAAAAAGCCATCAATATTTTTCTGAGGAAAAAATCCCCAGGTGCAAATAGATTCACACATGAATTTTATTCAACATTTAAAGAAAAATTAACATACATTCTATATAAACTATTTTAAAAAATACAGTCTTAGCATGTACCTCTAATGACACAAATGTTTCTTTTAAAATTACCATATTCATCAGGTTCTGAAGAAAAAGCTCATGAAGGAAATAAAGTGATATATGGAATGTTTTTATCTTCATTCAGATTCCATCAGTTCCTTCTATAGGATGAATAGGATTTTTTTTTTTCATGAATCTTTTGAAATTGTCTTGGAACTTTGCATTGCTAATAATAGTTGTCATTCATAGTAATCATTATAGACTATTGCTATTAGTGTGCATGATACATTGTTGGTTCTGTTCACTTCATTTTTCATTACTTCATATCTATTTCCAGGTATGATTTTGTGTAATAATCTTGTTTGTCATTTCTCATGGCACAATAGTATTTCATTAAAATCATATACCATAATTTGTTCAGCTATTGCTCAATTGATGGGCATCCCTTTCTTTTCTAGTTATTTGTATGAAAAGGGAAAGGAATGGGCAATGATCTATGCTAAAGCTGACTATTATTGTGAGAGCTTCAGGTCAAAAATGTCAGGATCCATGGTTAAATCAAGAATGGGTGACTACAAATTCTTATGTCCTAAAAATTGTATGAGCATAGAGTGATTCAATACTGTCCTACCACAGTATTTAGACTAGGAATTGTGAAGAAGACTGACAGCAGGGGTTCTGAACTGAGTTGACAATAGGAGTGATGAACAGGGCTTCTTGAACCAGGCACCTCATCTTTTCACCTTTCTCTTTCTTGTGTGACTTGGTCATGAAATAGCAAGCTAGAGGCCCAGTTTTCTCACGTCACAACCTCCAGAGCATGTGACAAAGTAAAGGGAAGAGTAACATGCTTTCTGCTTGGCAGAGGATTTCATTATTATTCTTATTACTATTATACCTTATTTGCAACATTCTATACTATATCTTTTTCTATTCACTTTCATTATTATCAAGCTATTTAAAAGGAATCCTTATCAGTCTTTAAAGGCTACTTAATTAAATTTCATCTTACAATTGCCACCATCAAAAAAAAGCTGCTATAAATATTTTTTTACAAGTACTCCTTTAGTTCTATCTTTGATCTTTTCAGCATGTAGACCTAGTAGTGGCATTGCTAGTTCAAAGATTATACACAGTTTGATGGTCCTTTGAGCATTGTTTCAGATTGCTCTCCAAAATAGTCTATCCCCTAGATCATATTAGTCAGTCTCATAGGTTTGAGGTGATACCTCAAAGTTTTTAAATTTTAATTTCTCTAATTAATTGAGTAGGAATATTTTATATGAGTAAAGATAATTTTAATTTCTTTATCTACATTTTCATATCCTTTGATCAGTTGTGAAATACCTTCTATACTATGAATGTGATTTAATTCTCTATAAGCTTGAGAAATGAGGCCTTTGCCAGAGACATTTAGTATATCTCCTTACCCCCATTTGTTGTCCTCCTTCTAATCTTGGTTTCACTAATTTTCTTTATACAAATCTTTGTAATTTAATGTACTCAAATTTATCTATTTTATATCTCATAATATTCTCTGTCTTATTTTGTCATAAATTATACCCTAATCCACAGGTCTGATAGATATGCTACTTTGTGTTTCTCTAATTTGTTTATGTTATCACCCTTTGTTTCATTTTTTATGTATTATTTCTAAATTATGTATTCATTTTCACTTTATATTGACACATAGTGTGAGATGTTGTTCTATGCCTACTCTGCTATATTGTTTGTCCAGCAGTTTTTGTCAAATAGTTCTTAACCCAAAAACTTGGATCTTTGGTCTTAACAAACACTTGATTACTATGTTCATTTACTAACATGTATTAGGTACTTAGTCTATTCCACCTATCCACCATTTTTTTCCTTAGCCAGTACCACATCATTTGATGGTGGTAGCTTTGTAATACATTTGAGATGATCCAGTTTAGCTAAGCCACCTTCTTTTGTATTTTTTCTCTTTTAGATAAATTTTATTTCTTTTCTTGCTCTATGAAATAATTATTTGGAAGTCTGATACAGCACTGAATGTATAAGGTAGAATTGCCATTTTTATTATATTGCCTTGTCCAACCTATGAGCAATTAATATTGTTTTTCCAAATTGTGGCATATGATTGTGATGGAATACTATAATGCAATAAAAATGATAAGCAGAATATTTTCAGAAAAACCTGGCAAGATATAAAAAATGATCCATAGTAAAATGAGGAGAATCAGGAGAATGCTGTTCACAGTATGAGCAATATTGTAAGGATGAATGACTGTGAAAGACTGAGCTACTATAATCAAGACAAACATTTAATATAATTCCAAATTGCCTACCTATATGTAGAGAGAGAATGGATGGACTCTGAATGTAAGTTAAAAAATAATTTTTTTTAATTATCTTTACTTTGTATTTTCTTTTGCAACATGTCTAATATGGAAATGTGTTTTTCATGACTCCACATATATAAATCACCTCAAATTGCTTGTCTATTCCAGAAGGAGAGAGGAAAATAATTTGGGACTCAACATTTTTTTAAATGTTAAAATTTTCACATGTTATTAGGAAATAGTTGATGAAATTTAATAAAATAATTTTAAAAGGAGATGATTTTCTACAATGTTAATGAACTTCTCTCCTTTCTGTATTCTTTGCTCTGTTCCATGCTTTGAAAGCCTGGTGCTTGCATAGGTACTGACGGTACTTTAAAGAGAGCTAGAAATGAGTGTGTATGTTGACAAATGTGTACATATATCTGTTTAAGTATATCTATCTATCTATCTATCTATCTATCTATCTATCTATCTATCTATCTATATAGTGTGTGTGTGTTATTAAGGAAAAACTTGGATTTGAATGTGAACTGACTTCTACACAAGAGCCCCTTCCAATTAAAAAATGGGTACAGAATTGATCCTATTTTTTGAGTCCATTATTTTGGTAATTGAGTTTATATTGACAAAAACAAAAAAGATATTGGAGGAGAAGATGGAGGAACTTGAATCAAAGAATTCAAAACATGAACTCTAGTTCTCTTTCTTCTTTTATTCTCCTGAAAATCCTTAAAATATTATCATCAATCCCATCTCAGCAAAATATCTATCAACTGTGTGTTTCTGTTCTCAAAGATTTTATTTTCACTTCTTCCGCAGAATAAGTCAAAGTTACAGAACTTTGTTCAATTCCAATTTTTTTTCAGTGACCTTAGGCTTCACCTAAACTTACCAGCTAACATCATACTTAGACACTTCACCATCCAATATGCTCAGGCTCCTAGTATTGTCCTGATCCTTTTAAACTTGACTCAGATTCCTCAGTGATAGCTATTTACCCCTTGTTTCCAATCTTATTTTCTGTTATTTATCATATACAATGGCCTGAAAATCCAGATAGGTTTCGAAGCATGCCAGCCACAGAAAGATACCACTTTCTTCTGTTAATTGACATTCTACCAGCTATATCTTCATTCTACTTCAACCCCCCCCAAAAAAATAAAAAAAGTTTTTATATCTGATTTCAGAAGTGTTGGCTTGAAAATAAATCCAAAACTAGAAAGGCAGTATGGTACAATGTAAAGAATGTGGATCTTCAAACCAGGAGGATCTGGATTCATGTCTTATCTCTGAAATGTAAAGAACATATGTCCTTCAGCAAATCACCTATGCTTTTAGTGCCCTAGGAAACTAACACTTTAAGTTGCAGAGAAGATATTGACCTTCAATGGTACAAAAATATTCTTCACTTGGGAGTTCCTTTTACATTAAAATTAAAGGCTTAGTTTCCATACTGTCCCTATAAACTGGAACCAAAATCATATCTTGTTCTTTAGATTTTCAAATAGCAGGAACACCCTATGCTTATAATACAAAATTCCACATATTAAAATAAAACTGAAAGATAGTGTAATTGTCTTAAACTTTATTACTTCATTCAATCACATTTATGAATGTCAACATTATTTATATCTATAGTGTAAACTAGGTAGTTAACAAAGTAAAATCACCCATTACATATTCAGTGGAACAATTTTATTGCTATAATAGTCAGATACTGTGATTTCAATAAGAAATCCAATAAATTTGAGTTATTTTCAGACAAAAGAACACAGCAGGCCAAGATATTGCAATATACTTTCAATTCGTATGAAGGACAATATTTATATTAACATTTCCCGAAATAGTATGGTCATAGAAAGAGAAAGACCATCATGCAATCTGACATAAACTTTTATTTTCTTCTAGAAGTCTAATTCTAAAAATAGACTGTATAATGACTTGTCTCACTCAGACCCATTATTTCAATTTAAAAAAAATCATTCAAGCAGCCTCAGGCAAAATGCATCCTACTGATGATCCTTATGAATTTCTCAAAATACATAAACATCACCACTCAGAGTTAACCGAAAGGAATTATTAAACATTATGCATGATGACAGAGCAGTTTACAAAAAGGATGCTATTATCTCCTAATTTTCTACTGTAAAAACATTATTCCAATAAATTAAAATTTTCTTAAGGTTTAAAGAAAATAGAAGAGAGTTACTTGTAAAAGCCTAACTGCATATGTGGTCACTTAGAATAGCTATTGTTTTTAGAATTGGTAGGTTTGAGTCTTTTTTTTTCTCTTTTGAAGAAAGGAAGGAAGGAAGGGAAGATTTTTAAGCACAAAAAAAGAACTAAAAAGGATCAAGGTGAGGTAAAGGTAATTTTTTAAGAGAAAGTCAGGAACAGACTAGTAGGGGAATGAAGGCAGGTTTGTCTAGTCTATTCACAAAAAATTTGGAGGCTATAGAAGAAATTCATCAATAGGAGGCAGTGGGCAGAATCCTCCTAGACCTGGGATATTTCAGAATGAGTAGACCCTAGGTATGATAGGATGTTCCACGGTGAGTAGTCCCCATGAGCTGAAAGCAACTCCACCACTAGCCTGTAGTAGAGGCTGATTTTGAAGTTTAGAGAGAGTCAGAAACAGGGATAGCAAGGAAAAATGAAATAAAATGAAACAATTCTTGTAGTCAAGCAGCTATCATTCTCCTGAAGAGGGAGAGACATTGTTAGAAGTCTCAGTAATGACAATATGAAATAACAGCTAACAGGGTGATGAAGGGAGGAAAAAGAAAAAGAATTGGGAGACAATCTACTATCATTACTACAGCTTATAAACAGTCTCATAGTGAAACTAAGTTTTTGTAAAAGTTCAAATTATTTCCATAGTCTCTGTTAAATAAAAGATGTAAATGTCAACTTGAGGAATTATCTAGAAAATTCACTTTTGAAGAATCTTCAACTTTGTAGAATCCAAGAATACTATATGAATGAGGAATTACTATAGATTAAATTTTAAATGTTAATATATTATCCCACGTAATGAAATTCTGACCACTCACATTTCTTCTTTTTTTTTACTTGACAGCCATAGAAAAGTTGCTAAATATATAAGTAGCACATGCCAAAGCAACAGAAAGTATCTGAGCTCAGTTATTGTAGACTGAATCATAAAAAGCTGTTTAGGACTGTCTATTAGAAGAATAACTAATACAGGGAAAATGGGGCTTTGCCCCAGCATTCCAGTATCTGAGAAGTATTTGTGCTCTCCCAGCAATGACTACAGTCCCTATCTCAGTTACAGTCCTTTACCAGATCTTGTTGACTTATGGTACAATTACCTTCAGGCCACTATTTTTCTTTATCTTTTTTTTTTAAATCCTTGTACTTCGGTGTATTGTCTCATAGGTGGAAGAGTGGTAAGGGTGGGCAATGGGGGTCAAGTGATTTGCCCAGGGTCACACAGCTGGGAAGTGGCTGATTTTCTTTATCTTTTAAGCTCCAGAGCTGAATGAATTCCTCTCTCTTCATGATTGCTCTGGTGGTTATTGTGTCCTCTGATATTATTCTAGAGGCTCCTTCATTCCCTGCCTCTCCCTCAACCCCACCTCAAGTCCACACAGACCACAAGTTATTATAGTCCGGCTAAAAAAAATTCCCAATTTCTGTTCTGCATTCCACCTAACTCTTTCTTCTGGACAGATAGAAAAACAAAAGTTGTGGGAAAATGTAAATTTTCAAAATATTTGAGAGAATGTTGCATGTAGATTTGAATTTGAACTAATTAATTTGTTTAAACAAGCATTAACATCCATATCTGAACAGCATTATCTTCAAGGAACTCATTTTGATATATAATACATTTATTTCAGAGAGCACCATTGAAAAACATTTCTGGAACTTATGATATAGCTTTCAGAGTCAGTTTATGGTCACAGAAGAAAATCTTTCTAATTACCATATACTCAAAACTTTATTGTTTTAGCAAAATATTGTATTACCTGTGTTATTTTGATCATTCACTTGATTCTGAATGAAGTCCAGTTGTCACTTCAAAAACAAAATACACCTTAGAAAGAAATTGCCATCACTAGGAATGTTCGAAGGAATAAAGTGCTAGTTTTAAATGAGTTCCATAAATATTTTAGGCAGTGGCAGCATCATTATTCAAAATGTGTCTGGTTTGCCAATGTGATTACTCTGAAGAGGATGTATCCATTCAGATGAAATAAAACTCTTTAGTTGAGGGCCATTCTTTTTAGTTCTATATTTTACTTTATAAATGAATGTAAGCTCCTCAAGGACAAGGGAGGTATATTTTTTTCCTTTGAATCATAGGACCTAGGACAGTGCCTGGCACATAATAGATGCTCAAAAAATGCTTTTTGAATTGCCTTATTTAAAGGAAGGGAGCTTTCCAAGTTCTGAATGTTTTGGATTCTCTTCTTAATGAAAAATAAACATTTAATTTTATTTTCCTCTTAACATCATCCCCACCTTCAAACAAGAGGTTTATATAAATTAATAGCTAAAAAGTTTGGAAGTGAGATTTTTTTTTCATTTTACATAAATTGTTGGGCTTTTCCCCTTTTATCCAAATGTCTTCATATTACCATTGAGTGACCTTCGAGGATTTGTTTTGGTGTGCATCCATTATGTTTCAATTATGTTTCTTCTGTGTCCTATATGATTTCATCATCTTGTACCTACCATACTAGAGTGATATTGTTGGAGATGCTCTTTCAAATTTAAACAAAAACTGTGAAACTTTAATAAAGTTTAATAAAGAGGGTAAATGGTAGCATAGTGGTTGATACTGCAAAAATTGTATTGTTTGTGTGGCAAAACTCAATAGAATATGTTGATTGACCCAGTAAGCTATTCAGTATGTTTAAGAGTAGAAGTAAGGCCTTTGGAGAAGCAAGGGAAATCAAAAACATTCAACAACTTTCTGATTCATGTATATTTCTTTCTTGGGCTTCTCCTCAAGGGTTCATTACTTATGCATCTATATTTTATTCAAATCAGATAGATGTTTAAAATTATTTGGGGGAAGGGAGGGGAAGAGAGGAAGGTACCATGAAGGATTTATAAAATTATCATATATATTAATCTTCTGTTGTAGAGACTACTGCCAAGTTTATGAGGTTAGATAATAATTATAGTTTTCCCATGGTGAATATAAAACCTTTTAGATGTGAATTATTATAAGGGTCTCAGATGTAAGGTGCTTTGGAATAGCTTATGTTACAATTTTGTTCTTGTGCTGGCATTTCGAATGAGAACCTGAAATCCCTTGTTCACAAATCTGTGACTATTTTTTAAAATCCCTAGAATGAAATTCAAAACATAAACCAAAAAAAAAAAGGATTTAAAGTCCATATCAATTATTTTCTTCACAAATAAATGTGTAAAATAATGAGCAAGAAAATCTTAGGAGATTTGTCAGAATCTTGAGTAAATATTAAAGCAATCCTCTTCAAGGGTCAGGTAAACAATCTTCTGAAGAACACTCCAGGATTTAAAAAATAAACATTTCTATCATTATGGAATGAATTAAAATATCTTTACCTATGTTTATTCCCCTTATTTCTTTATTTTTGTGCCTCAATGCAAAAGCTATTGTTTCCTAAATTATATCAAATAGTGATAAGAGATATTCTTTATTTCATTATTGATCTTAATGAAGTGGTTTTTAGCTTTTGTCTATTGAATATGATATGAATTCTCAATTTCAAATAAATACTATTTATCATACTAAAGAAAGGTCTATTTTTTCCAATGCTTTTTAGTGTTTTTAGCAGAAAGGGGTATTGAATTGTGCTGAAAGTTCTTTGTAAGTATCATTAAACTATTGCATATATTTAAATTAGTTTTTATCAATATTGTAGATTATGTTGATAATTTTCCTTATATTGAAACAATCCTGTTTCCTTTGTAGCCAATCACTCAGGAAGTATTTATTAAGCACTTACTATTCTGATGATCTTGTTAAGCACTGGAGATATAAAGAAAAGCTAAAGAAAATTCTTTTAAGAGGTCACAATCCAATCAGGAAGACAAGAACTTAAGAAATATTAAATATATACATATATGTATATAATAGATAATAGATAAATAGGAAATAATAGACAAAATGCTTGAGAGGATTTTGTTTCTTCTAGAAGATGGGATTTTTGTTACACTTAAGTAATGGGGGACAGTGAAATAATAAGTAACTAAATATTATTAGTAGGTTGGTGGTATAATAACAAATAATCTACATTTACCTATCTTATCCTAATACTACCTTACTCTAGGGATCTAATCAAGGAAAGGAAAAAGGAAAATTATACAATGAACAATTACAAAGTTCAAAGTACAAGTCAAACATATGCAAAAGAAAAATCAGCAAAATTAACAAAAACAAAATAGAAATACAAACACAAATATCATGTGAAACATTAAAATCATAAAATACTACTCATAAACTAATACAGAAAAATTCTATTCCTAATGTAATGCATAAACCTCAAAGTTAAAAATTTTGAAAAAGTACAATTACAACATGGAAATGTTTCAGAGAGTCTTCTGGTAGATGTAAAGAAATGTCAGCAGTTTCAGTACAATGGATCATCACTCTTAATTTACATAATAAATCTATCCCTATAAAATTCATTGGGCATTTTGGCATACAAAAGAATGTGTGCTCCACAGATAGAGATTCTAGAGTAATTATTTTAGGATATAATTTTACTACTCTTTGTGGTTTACCAGTGGCACCTATTACTTCCATTGTACCAGGATATAAGTGGGTTTAATTAGAACAACTAAAAGGTGAGATAGGGATATCTACTGTAAATCCTTAAATCTAATGACATAACCCACAGGGAAAGGAAAGACTTATTTCTACACCAACTTAGTAATGGGTTTTATTCATGGATGAATCATCATATTTATGTAATGGAATCAGGTGTACTGGTGCTGTAGTTGTCACAGAATTTGAGACACTATGATATGGCTCATTACCTAGTAATCTTAGTGATCAAGGTGCTGAATTGGTGGCATTGAAGCAAGCATGTCTTCTAGCTGAAGGTAAACATGAATATTTACACAGACTCTCGATATGCATTTTCTGTTTGCCATGCAACAGGACTAATCTGGAAACAATGAGGTTTTATTACTGCATTGGGAAAACCAATAGCTCATGCAGCAATAATAACTGAGTTGTTAGAAGCAATCCAGAAGCCAAAACAGCTGGCAGTAATTCATTGTCGGAGTCATACTTGTGGTAGAGATTTGGTCTCTAAAGGAAATCACAGAGCTGATATCACTGCGAAGTATGCAGCCCAGAATGCTCCAATTTATGTCATGAATTTAACATCTATTGATTCTGATGATCTAGAGAAAGCTTATGTAGTCTCAGATATTGAGAAATGGAAGGATAAATTTGGAGCTAGGAAAGAAGATGGGATATGGATTACTGATACAGGAAGACCATTGTTACCAAAAGATTTGTATACCTATTTGTGTCAAGCCATCCACACAAAAGATCATTTTGGTACACAAGCTGTTGTGGATTCCATCGGGAGACAATGTGTTGCTCCTGAAATAAGTACTGTTGCAAATAAGATCTGTAATTGCTGTCCAGTCTGCCAAAAGTTTAATCGAAGTGCATTCAGAAAAAAAAAGGTTTGGGTGGTAGGCCTTTAGCATATTGTCCATTTGAGAGTTTACTGATTTCATCTGTATGCCTAAAGCTGGATGTTTTGTCCATTTGTTCTTTACTATTTATTATTTATTTACTATATATTATTATTATTTACTATTTATTAGTTCTTTACTCTCCAGCTCTCCAAAAAGAGAAGAGAGAACTCTGAGGGATTTGGAAAGATGCTGGGTAAATCCAAGGCTTAGTTAAAATGCATGATGAGATTACTGATGATCAGCTTATCCAGAAGGGAAAACATTGGTTAGAATTTAGATTAAGCAGGCAGTAGCTAAGTTTAGAAGGAGGATGGGTTAGGGAAAAAAGGTAAGTTCATTTTGGGACATATTCATTTTAAGTTATCTAACTGGATATTCAATTCAAGTTGTTTGAAAGGCACTTGAATATGCCAGACTGGAAATCATTATAGAGGTTAGAGCAGAATAGGTAGTTTTGAGAATTACTAGTACAGAGATGATAGACAAGATGGGGGAGAAATATATCTATCTGTCTATCTAACCATCCTTCCATCCATCCATCTATCTATCTATCTATCTATCTATCTATCTATCTATCTATCTATCTATCTATCTATCTATCTATCTATCTATCTATCTATCATCTATCTATCCATCTATCTGTCTGTCTGTCTCTAGTGTTCTTTGTGGTAGGTTTATGTCTACAACACAGTCTTTCAGCAGTAATACTTTGGAAACAAGACCACCAATCTGTATCTTAAAACAAGACCACCAATCTGTATCTTAAAAGGAATCCAGTCAATTCCAGAATTTTCTGCAGAGAAGAATGTCTTCATTAATCCATGTAGTTTGTCCCCATGTTAAAAGACTTCTTTACTAAAAATTACAAGTCTTACTTTGCTATGAGTGTAATTTTGTTTAAAAACTACTAATTAATCCTCTTCCAGAAGGTATTAAAATAGAATACACACACACACATATACATATCATGAGAAAAGCATATATTCTGAAAAAACTATACCTCATATGTGTGTATGTATATGTGTACACACGTATTTGTACATATCTACATATAGACAAATATGTGTCCATATATACACATACAAATTCCTGGAAAATATTTCTGATTAATATTTTACTTTATGTCTGCAACACAGATTTTTGTTTTGTTTTGTTTTGTAGAAATGATTCCTTGAAAAGCAAACTTTAAATGATATGATCATTCTTTTTTGGACTTGCTAACAAAATTTATTTAGAAAATTAATAGTATAAGAGCTTGACTCAAGCTACGAACTTATCACATTCCCAACAATTAACTAAAGATAGTATTTTTTATACTGACATGGTTTTATATAATTTATTACAGTGTTAAGAAATATTTTAATATTATTTCTCTAATCCATGAAAACTGGTTTACTTCTTAATAACCCTAAGGACATGGGAATTTCTATCTTATATACCCAATATTCATTACTACAAAAGGAAAATTCTAATGAAGCACTTTGAAATCAGTATAAGAGAAAAATGAATAAACCATTGTCTTAATCTCATTGCCAAGGCAGACCTTAAAAACTGACCAAAAAAAAACCCTTGAATTTTAAACCATGAATACAAAGAGACTATCCATTTAGATAAGACCATGATAGAAAATGATGAATATATCTTATACCCTTTGGGATTAGGATATCTTTCTCACTCTTCTAATGAAAATACACCCTTGCCATGTTCTGTGACCCTAACTGCTATTGCTAGCAATTTAGTCTTTTTAGATTATATTTAAAGAGCAGAAAGCAAAATGAGAGTGCTATTCAGCTTTTTCACAGATCATTCATGTTATCTGTGCTAACAAAGCACACTCTACCCTTGATATGGGTTAATATCCAATGGCAAATGAAATGGTAAATTGAATACATCTTACTTAAAAGGTTTCACATCTTGAAACTTTGCAAAAGAAAGACCAGGTGTTTCAGGAAAAGTGAATGGGAGGAGAATTTCTTTATGAGAATGGATTTCTCAGAAATACAAATTCATTTCACATCCACTAAACTGCTCTATTTTTCCCTTCAGTCTGGACTCCACTCAGTTTAGCTGATTGAAGCTATCCAATGAATTTGGTGTATCCCACATATGGTATTTTCCAACAGTGAAAAAAATTTTTAAATCATCCTTTCACTTTGTCTTTTTTCTTTCTTCTGCTCCATATATCAAAATAAAACAATATCTGGAAAGGGTTAGCCTAATTATTCAATTGCCAACCCCAACTTTTCCTCCAAAGCATATTTCTACCTAAACTATGGGGAACAGATAAATTGGTGGTCTATATATTTAGCACCTACATATGGAGATCCATTTCAGAAACACCATGGGCTAATAGGAAAAAGCCCTGGAACTGATAATACTAATATTGTGATCATGGGTAATTTACTTAGCTTGCTTTTCAGTTCTCTTTCAAAAAGGACCAAAAGTATTTCATTTCCTGGCCTCATTGAGATGAATGTATGAATGAAAATCATTTAAGTGTGTATACTCTATGCTAGGCATAATAATAAGGATGCCTTGAGGATACACAGAAAAAAAAACAACTTAGGGAAATGTCTAAGGCTACAAATTGGTCAGTTAAGTGTTTATTGAGCAACCAATGCCTAATCAGTCCTCAACATTCCCACATTTATCTTTCTGGACTTAAAGTATTCATGTGATTTTACTAGCAATTTTATATTCACTTTCACATTAACAGTTATTCATATTCAGACGTAATCACAGAAGAGAAAACAAATGAGAGACCTTGGCCAAGTTTTTAAAGTAGGTGATAACCTACCTAGAGCTTCACTAGTCTAGTTTTCGCTGCCATTGTTGTATTTATCTATTTATTTGTTTATTTATTACATTAAGTACACAGGTAATTGCCTCCTTTCCTTCATTGTCCTCCCACCTTGCACACCCCATTAGAGAAGGCATCATTTGACAAAAGGATATGTCTATATATGAAACTATGTCTTGCTTATTTTTATTTGTCATTTCTTTCTCTGGATGTTAATATATACAAATCATTATTTGAATCACATTTCAGTTGCTATGCATTATGTTCTCTTGGTTCTGCTCATTTCACTCTTCATAAGTTCATAATCATCTTTCCATGTTTGCTTTTTTGTTTGTTTTAATTAATGTTTTCATCTGAAAAGCTTCTTTTTTGCCCCTCAATTATATTGCAAATCCTCTGGGTTCTAAGGCCAAAGGTGGAAGGTCAGTGATGCAACTAAATGAGAAAATAAAAGTGTTAAATAATATTTTCTTTTTGCCCCAACAGTGTGATGTTAACTAATCAACTCTTTGTTACACAGTACAATACCTTCACATGGACATTTGACACAATGCAAAGTATTTTGAGAGTTTTTTTAGAGTTTTATTTGTTATATAGTATAGCACTGTAGATTCTTATATTATGAAAAGTTGATATTGTTTGAAATCTTTTTTTTTATTAACATGTTGGCACAAAGGTCACATAATTCTAGGAATTACTAGTGAGAAAAATGTTTTGCATGTTACCAATTTTATTTTGTATATTATATTTTATGGCTTATTTCATGGCTACTGTGTTGGGGGAAGTATATATCATCCAAATTAATTAATGATAATAAATAATTAAATTCAGAAAAATGTGTTTTCAACAATCTATAATGAAGAAAATATAGTTCTTGGTGGTTACAGACATCTAACACCATATTTCCCACAGGTCCAATGTATCAACATTAACATTTTTTACTTTTGTGCTATTTTCTGAAATGTTTTCCCTGCACAAGTCAAGGATTAACTCTATGTTTAGCATTCATCTCTTGTGCAGGTAAAATAGAAAAGAAGTACAACACTTTATCTTTACCCTGAAGGAGCTCACATTTTACCTTGGGAGACCAATCTAACTATATGAAACCATCAGATAAAAGCCAAGGGTTAAACTTTAATATTGCTTATAGTTTTGTTTTGCTTTTTAATAATGTAACGAAGAGAAATATTATGGTTGGATGGAGGAATTAGAGGTAATTATAAAGAAGAACTATTATTTGAAAGATGGGTAGGATATGGAGTGGCTACCTCAAGAAAATTAATCAGAAAGTATTTGCTATTTACTTAACATTTTTGTGAGGCCCAGGTTAAGCTAGAACTCATGCTTCTCTTTTCCTTTACAGTTACAAAATACAGAGTTCAAGATATAAGCATTAGGCATGAGCTAAAGGACGAGTACCCAAAATGTTCCTTTTCATTTTGCTAGGCTTAAAACCCAATTTCTCTGAAATTGCATTTTGGAAAGACCTTAAATTTGTGTCTTCCATGGAATCTAGTATCAATGCCAGAATCTTCTCCAGAAAAGAATCTTTTTATACTGACCATTGTAGTAATTTTGTTTTTCTTTGTTTAGACTCTATACCCCCAAATAGTGGGTCTTCCTCAACTGTGGATGAAATATTGATTATAGGCTACCACTTAATCATCCTCTTCCTGAAGGTATACAATGAAAATGTGCATAACCATATGTTAAGGCTTATATCCACAAGGTTTCTGCAATGAATGAGTCATTAGACTGGAACAGAAAATCCCATCCTTGATTCTATTACAATGTTATATTTATAAGTAATCTATAATTAAAAATGTCATTTATCTCAATTTCTCAGGTAGACTGAAACTTTTTTATGACTCCCTCTTATCTTAATGTCACTCAAGATTCATATTTCATATGGTGACATAGGAAGAAGGAAAATGAAAGCCATAGACTTTGGGGCTTTTATTAACTGCATTATATCATGGTTGAATGATGTTTAACTGTTGTTACTGAGTCCTTCCCTCCTTCCTACTCCTTGTACCTAGTAGTCAAATGAGCACCAACAATGTGCCAGATAATGTACTTGATGATCTGGATAGAAAGTCAAAAGCAAAAACAATATCTACCTTCAAGAATTTAGTCTAAAGAAGGCATCATTTGAAAAAAGGATATACACATTTATAGGTAGACCAAAGACCTCACAAAGTTGAAATTAATACATGGAGATTTAAAAGAGGAAGCATTAAGATCCAGTACGAGAAGAAATGCCTGAAATAAGAAGAGAGATGTAAGGTAAGACCTGAACAAAATTAGGGATTTTGAGAGCCATATGGAGAAGGGAGTTTACTTTAGTTTTGAGAGACAGCTTAAGCATAAACTTAGTGGGGTAAGATAGTAAACTAAGTAACATACATGAGGAAAAGTAAAAAAGCCTTTAAGCCTTTGAGTCTACATTGCCCAGAAACCTTTGGACACTGATAAAATGTTTACAGGTATCCTTTCTGCTATGATTTTTGTATAGATAGTTATGGTCTGAGGTTTTCATGATTTTCTTTTTTCTTTGTTACTTTTTTCAGATTACATGTCAATATAATTGTTTTTTGCTATTGGTTTTCTGCCATTTTGCAATCTATGTTATATCTATCTATCTCAACCCTCTCTCCTCCCCAAGAAGGGAGGTAATATGTAGGTTGTACATATAATATATATATATATATATATATATATATATATATACACACACACACACACACACACACATATATATACACACATGCATATGCCCATTTCTTTCATGTTGTGAAAAAAGACACATTTTGGTTACATTAGAGAAAAATTAATAGAGTAAATCAAGAATACTATGTTTCAATTTGCCTTCAAACTCCATCTGTTACTTCTGTGATGATGGGAATTTTTTTATTATATTTCTGTCACAAGTCTCTTTGAGATGTCTTAGATCAGCACTGGAAATGTATTGGCATACATTTTCAGCCAGTATGGAGGAGCTGCTCTGTTCCCCCTTTTCCCATCACCAGAGGACATTTTTTGCATGCCCTGACCCTCTGTCCAGTCATTTAAAGTTAGAGCTTTTCCCCTCCATTCCCTGCGTTAATGCTGGGGTCTGAAATATGTAACTGTCTAACTGGGGTAATACAGAGGTGACACACACAACCAGGACACACCCACACACTTCATGTAAAAGGATTTCACAGGATAACAGGGGACCTCTCACAAGGGATGTGGGTGTTAGGTGAGACCACTCTAGTTGGCAAGATGACAGTTGACAGTTTACTGGTCATCAACTAGCTGGGGAAAACACAAGGGTTGAAAGCTATCTCTCTATGGATCCTTATTGGGTTTTGAGGAAGACAATAGGAAGTAAAATAAAAGTTTATTAGGAGGTTTAGGGTTGGAGAAGTGGGAAAAAGGTCACACTACAGTAGATAACTATGGACAGACTTCAGGGACTGGAAATGGGTCAAAATCTACACTGAGCTTACACAGATTATCAGGTCCAGCTTTTAAAGGTTAGGAGGGAATATGATAGTCTCACAGCTAGGTCCACTTTAGCTCCAGTGATGTTCACGGATTCCCAGGATCCTCAGTAATTAATCCACAAAAGGTAAAGACAGGGAGCTGAACCAGGCTGGTATGTCCACCACCCAAGTCTGGACTTGTTGCTCAACCTGAATTTCCATGGGTAGACATTTCTTCTGGAAGACAAATCCACTTTTCCTGGGCTCTTCACTGGGACAGATAAACCAACCTCTAACTGCTTCAGCCACAACATTCTCTTAGCCTCTGCTGTAAAGCACTTAAATATGAATCAATTTGGCAATCAGCTCCTAAGAGTGATGCACAAACAACCTTACAAGTCTTTACTTATAGTGGAGCATGTCCAAAGAGCATTTCATATGATGATATGTGTTGATCCACTCTTGGTCTTATACGTAGCTAAAGCAAAGCTATGGAAAGAATATCTGGCCATTTGAGATGAGTTTTGGCATAGATTTTCGCAACCATAGTGTTAAGTTCCCTATTCATATACTCCATCTGACCTGAACTTTCTGGATGATAAGGAAAATGATATTTAGGTATTATTCCTAGATTCTCATAGACTCTTCTAAGGATAACCTGAGTGAAATGAGATCCCTTATATAAATCTATGGTTAATGATACACCAAACCTAGGCACAATTTCCTTGAGTAACACTTTCACCACAAAGCTTGCTGTGTTGGTAATTGATGGAAAAACTTCAGGCTATTTAGTTAGTCTATCAAGTATCACATGACAAAACATCCAGCTTTAGGCATACATATGTAATCAATCAGTAAACTCTCAAATGGACAATATACTAAAGGCCTACCACCCAAATCTTTCTTTCTAAGTGCACTTTGATTAAACTTTTGGCAGACTGGACAGCAATTACAGATCTTATTTGCAACAGTACTTATTTTAGGAGCAACTCATTGTCTTCTGATGGAATCCACAACAGCTTGTGTACCAAAATGACCTTTTGTGTGGATGGCTTGACACAAATAGGTATACAAGTCTTCTGATAACAATGGTCTTCACATATCAGTAATCTGTATCCCATGTTCTTTCCTAGCTCCAAATTTATCCTTCCATTTCTGGATATCTAAGTCTACATAGGCTTTTTCTAGATCATCAGAATCAATAGATGTTAAATTCATGATATAAATTGGAGCTTTCTGGACTGCATGCTTTGCAGTGATATAAGCTCTGTGATTACCTTTATAGACTGAATCTCTACCACAAGTATGACTCCGACAATGGATTACTGCCAGCTGTTTTGACTTTTGGCTTGCTTCTAACAACTCAGTTATCATTACTGCATGTGCTATTGGTTTTCCCAATGCAGTAATAAGTCCTCATTGTTTCCAGATCTTTCCTGTTGCATGGCAAACAGAGAATGCATATCAAAAGTCTATGTATATATTTGCAATTTTTTCTTCAGGTAGAAGACAGGCTCTCTTCAATGCCACTAATTCCGTACCCTGTGCACTAAGATTATTAGGTAATGAGCCATACCACAGAGTTTCAAATTCTGTGACAACCACAGCTCCAGTACATCTGATTCCATTACGCAAAAATGAAGAACCATCTGGGAATAATACCAACTCTGCATTTTCAATTGGAGCATCTTTTAAATTCATCCTTGGCATATCCACAAGATCTACTACTTCAACACATTCATGCAAGGGTTTACTATTCTTTGGCAAATCAGGAAGAAGAGTAGCTGGATTTAATATACTACATCTCTTCAACTGGATGTTCTCACTACCTAGGAGAATAATTTCATACTTAGGTATCTGTTGCTCAGAATATGCTCGAGTGTGAAATTTCCTCATTAGTGCTCTATTTGATGTGAACAATAGAACATTAAAGGATATCCCAAAACTAAATCAGCTGACTTCTGGACTAACACAGATGCTGTTGCTACCCTCCCTTAAACAGGTTACTCTACCTGCAGCTATTGGATCTAATTGACAGCTGTAATATCCAATTGGGTGATATCTTTGTCCTAGAGTCTGTGTAAGCACACCAGAAACTATACCTTTTGTTTCACTGACAAACAGCTGAAAAGGTTTCTCATAGTCTGGGATTCCTAATTCAGGGGCAGTTAAAATAGCTTCTTTAAGCTTATTTAAGGCTAAACAATGTTCAGGCTTCAGTTTCAGAGGTTCTGGTTCTGTATTCCTGGTCAGATCTGTCAAACACTTAGAGATCTCACTTTATCCAGGAATCTACTGTCTACAGAAATCTGTAGTTCCAAGAATAGCTCTAAGTTGTTTCTTGGTCTTAGGTGCACTTCGTTTTTGAATATCTGCTATTCTCTTTTGTGTGATACTTCTAGAACCCTCTGACAACGCAAATCCAAGATATTGCACATGATGCAAAGCCCACTGTAATTTTGCCTTAGAGATTTTATGCTCCCACTTATATAATTCAACCAAAAGAATCTTGCTATCTCTAAGACACACGTTTGCATTTGGGGATGCTAAAAGAATGTCATCCACAAAATGTACCAATTTTATTATTCCCACTTTGTGTCAATTCCAATGAGTAAGGTTCAAGAGTTATCCACAACTAGCTCATTTTCCTTTCTACTGTATTTATTTCTTTGTGCCTCCTCATGTAAGGTAATTTACTCCCCACTTCCCCTCCTTTTCTCTTTTCCCAGTGTATTCCACTTTCTTAGCTCTTGATTTTTGGACATCATTTCATCAATCAACTTACTCTCTGCTTTCTGTCTATATATAACCCTTTTCTTTGACTTAATGATAAAGTTCTAAAGTAACTTAATTACTTTAGTTATCTTGGGTACTTCAAGAATCATAACTGTCTTAAGAATCTATTATCACTGTCTTATTAGTAAGATAATCAGTTCAACTCCATTTTTTCCCTTGATTATCTTAAAGTATCCTTAATATCCCTTGTACCATAAGTAACTGAAGCATTCTAGTTATTAATTTCCCATGTAATGTAACATTAAACATTTAAACAGTTTAAATCTATTGTTTCCCTTGATTACCTTAAGTATATTGTCTTTAGGTATTTCTAGGATACTTAAAGTATAATAGTTTCCCTTTTTCCTTGTAGGGATGGGATTAGTTTACCCACCTGGATTCCTTTGAGTTTTTTTTAAACCCTTAACTTCTGTGTATTGGCTTCTAGGTGAAAGAGTGGTAAGGGTGAGCAATGGGGGTCAAGTGACTTGCCCAGGGTCACACAGCTGGGAAGTGTGTGAGGCAGGATTTCAACCTAGGATCTCCTATCTCTAGGTCTGACTCTCAGTCTACTGAGCTACTCAGCTGCCCCTCCTTTGAGTTTTCCTGATAAATATTTTATGCTTCTTTTCAGTGTTGAATTTGCTCATTGAATTTTTTTTAGCTCTCTTCATCTTATCAGGAATGCCTGGACTTATTCTGTTTCATTAAATATCCATTTCTTCCCCTAGAGCAGGGGTCAGCAATGTATGGCTCTTGAGCCATATCTGGCTCCACCTCCCGACCCACCAGTCTGGGCAGAGCCCCAGGATGTGCCCCATGGAGCCCTTCAGCTCCTGCCCCAGATTCCAGAGCCTTCTGCCTCCATCCTCCTCCTTCAACAGGAGTTTATGGCTCTCACGGCCAAAACGGTTGCTGACCCCTGCCCTAGAGTATTATACTCAATTTCTCTGGGTATGTGATTTTTGGTTGTAGACCTAAATCCTCTGCCTAGTGGAATATCATATTTCATGTCTCCTGATCCTTTACTGTAGAAGCTTCTAGGGACAGTGTAATCTTGATTGTAGTTCCATAATATTTGCCTTTTTTTTCTGGTTGCCTGCAGTATTTTCTCCATGGCTTGGAATTTCTGGGATTTGTCTATAATAGCCTTGGGATTTTTAAATTTGGGATTTCTTTCAGGATTCTGTGTATTCTCTCAATTTCTATTTTCCCCTCTTATTCAAGAACTGTGATAATGAGATCTGCTCATCTTTAGATTTAATCACCGAAGGTGAACTTCTCCATTTAACTCACAACTTAGATGGCCTGTAACCCACCTGTGTTAGAATGAGTGAGAAATCAGAATTTACTGTCTGCCTCCTGGGCAGTCCTAAGAAAAGTGTCCTTTTTCATTGGACATGCAGACTAAGAGGAAGGCACAGGAGGTGACACAAAAGAGGCCCCTTTAAAAAGAGACCTCAGTGAGCTGGGCTCTCTTCTGTTTCATGAATGGGACCTGAAGGAGCTCTTCTGGTTCATGACCAGACTTGCAGGAGGTCTGTAACTGATGAGACTGTTCCTCATTCTGAGTATTAAGACTGAATCTTCCTGAACTTCTCTTAAGGAACTTCCTTTTAATAGAGACTTTGTGGCTGAAGGCACAAGGTCCTCTGGCTTTCCAGCCTTGGGATCAAGGCCAGATTTCTCTTGGCTGAGGGTTAATTAGATCTACCTGACTTGAACTAGGGGATCAGAGCAAATTACCTACTGTGTTAGAGTACTTGTCCTATCTTATCCTCTCTCTTATTTCCTTATTTCTATTTCCTCTTCTCATTTGTAAATAAATTTCCATAAAATCATTTTAACTTGAGGTTATTCTTTAATTGGGGGCTGATAATTGTTCAATCCCCTGGAGACCAACCTTTTAATATTTACCCAAACAAAACCCCTTTTTATCCCTTACAGAATATCAGGGCAGTGTTCCCTGATTGTTTCTTTTAATATGACATTCAGGTTCTTTTTTTTGATTATGGTTTTTGGGCAAGCCAGTAATTCTTAGACTATCTTTCCTAGATCTATTTTTTAGGTCACATTGTTTTTTTCACTGAGAGATTTCAGATTTTCTTCTATTTAAAAAAATTTTTATTATTAAACCCTTAACTTTTGTGTATTGGCTCCTAGGTGGAAGAGTGGTAAGGGTAGGCAATGTAGGTCAAGTGACTTGCCCAGGGTCACACAGCTGGGAAGTGTCTGAGGCCAGATTTGAACCTAGGACCTCCCATCTCTAGGCCTGGTTCTTAATCCACTGAGCTACCCAGCTGCCCCCAGATTTTCTTCTATTTGTAAAAATCCTTTTGAATTTGTTTTTTTCCTATTATCTTATGAAGTCATTAGTTTCCATTTATCAAATTATAATTTTTAGCATGTCATTTTCTTCTTTCTATTTCCTTCCTTGGGGAGTTATTTTCCCATTTGAGGCATTGTATTATTCTTTTATAAGAAATTTTTTTAAAAATATTTTTTTCAAACCTTTTTTTCTATCATTTTTTTCTAGGTTTTCTCAGTATTTGATTTTCTCCCTTTTTTGGAGCTCTTTCATGGGTTGATTTTGAGCTTAACATCCTTTTGCATTTTCCTCTGAGGATTCACGAATTTTCATTTTTTTATTTATGTCCCCATTTGAGCTTATATTTTGATCATCTCTTGTGGAGACTTATTTTAGCATTGAGTTTTTTCTTTGTCTTTCTCATTTGTTTTTGGTTTTTTTCCCCTTGACTTTTTCCTATATGCTGAAGGTTAGCTCCATTCCTGGGAAGGAGAGACTATTGTTCTATGCCTGTACTCTCCTTGAAATTGGCTCAGCTGTCTCAGTTTCACATTGAGCACTCTACAAGGACTGTCTGGCCTTCTATGTGGAGGTTTATAGCTATTCAGTTCAGCAGTTTTCTTGGATAATTTCTTGTAGTATGGTGTCAAGGTTTCAGTTTATTTCTACGTTTTCACATAGACCAATGACTCTCAAATTCTCTCTTCTAGATAGGTTTTCCAGATCAGTCATTTTCTAAGTGAGATATTTCATGTTTCCTTCTATTTTGTCATTCTTTTCACTTTGCTTTATTAATTCTTGCTGTCTTGTGAGATCATTAGCTTCTACTTGCCTAATTCTAATTTTTAAAGACTGGTTTTCACCTATGATCTTTTGATTTTCCTTTTCTGTTTGGTCTATCCTGCTTTTCATGACTTCCAGCAGGTTCTTTCTAGTCTTCAATTTGCTTATCATTTAATTTTATTTCTGGGCTTCTTTTTCTACATGGGACATTCTGTCTTTTAAACTATTATTTTCTTCTTGAACTTTTTCCCACTTTTCTTGAAAAGTTTCTCCTATCTTTTTAACTTGGTTCTCAAATTCCAGCTTGATTTCTTGGAGAGCTTATGACCAATTTCCATTTTTTTTAAAGTATGGATGTGCTTGCTTGTTTGTTGTTCTCTGCTCTCTCCTTTGTAGTGTGTTGTTTCTCTAAGTAGAAATTAACCAGAGTCAAAGGCTTTTTATTATTATTTTTGGTAATTATAGATTGTAGTTCTTGGTGATTGGTGGCCATTGATTTATTGGTTTTTCCTTCCCTTCCCAGCCAGAAGTCTGAGTGAGGAGGGTAGGCAAGCCTTTGTATTGAGCTGCAGAGAAGTTTTTTCCCTGAGGCTTTTTTCAAATCTGTGCAGTGTCTGTTGTATGCAGCCCTGCCCCATCTTTGTGCCCAAGCTCCTCATTCCTCAGCCTCCTAGGGTCCCATGTCTCACTGCTCTTAGGGGTAAGTCTGCGGTATCTTTAGCCAGTCCCCTGAGAACCTAGAGGTTGCCCCATTCTTGCTCCAACTCTGGCACTGTAGTTGGAGTGGGGACAAGGTAAGGAGCTCACACTTTGGTAGGAGTAATTTGCCCCCTTTTAGTGTGGAAATATCCACAGTGGAGTCCCTTCGCTCATCTGATTTTAGTTTTGTCTTTTTGAGACACGTTATATCAGTTGGTGGAGAGGAGAGGAAGAGCCTTGCTTCTACTCTGCAGCCATCTTAACCTAGAAATCTATAGTATTTCCTGAATTTTTAAGTTTGCAATTTTTTCAGGTGGTAATCATTGGATTCTTTCTACATATGTTTTCTCCTTTTTTTCAAGAAAATCGGGGTTGTTTTCCTTGATCATTTCTTTTAATATGGTGTTCATGTTTTTTGTTGTTGTTGCTTTTAGTGTGACTTTTAGGCAATCCAATTATATCTCTCATGGATCTCTTTTATAGGTCATTTGTTTTCCCATGAGAACTTTTTGATTCATTATTTTGATTTTTTTACTGTTTCTTGCTGTCTCATAAAGTTTTTGGTTTCCATTTGTCTAATTTGAATTTTTAGGGCCACTTTCTTCTCTGAGGCTTTTTACTTCCTTTTTTTGGAGTTATTTTTCTCTTCATTTTGTTTCCTCTTTTTGGTGAACAATTTTCTTCAGTAAGTTTTTTTCTAAGCTGCTGATTTTTCTCTCATTATTTTCAATTCTAATTTTTCTTCTAAGTCTCTTATTTGTTTTTATTTATCCTGTTTGGAGCTTTTCCATGAGTTCATTTTAGGCTTGACATCCTTTCATATTTTCCTCTGAGGCTTCACATGTTTTTATTTTTGTAATGTTGCCTTCTTCTGAGTTTGCATTTTAGTCATCTCTGTTCCTGAAATATTTTTAGCATTGGGCCCTTTCCTTGACTTTTGCTGATTTGGGGTTATTTTTATCCTCGATTTTTTCAACGTGTTGAAGCTTAGATGTGTTTCTGGAGTGGAGGAAATACTGTCCTGTGTTTGAACTTTATCTGGGACCCACTCAGCTGTCTCAGTCTCACATTGAGCATCATATGCATTCTGGTTGTCCTGCTGTATGGAAGTTGCAGCTGTTCAGTTCAGATGTTATCTGGGCTGGTTTTAGTTAGATTCTGCCTAATTCCACAAGGCTGGACCTTGTTAGGTTGAGTTCCTCCCACTGCTGCAAATGCTTTGTCATGACTAGGCTATGTAGCGGCTAGACTATGTGGTATGCTTCCCTCCTACTACCACATTTCTGTAGTTGGTTGGTTTCTGATCTTATCCTGGTGAATCTAGACCTAACTGACTATGCCTTCCCCTACCCCCCTTTCTTGTACTGTATCATATCTGAAGTTTATTCAGTGCTCTCTCCAACACCAGTGAGATGAATCATTTTGCTGTCTCTATTCAATGTTCTGGGATGGAGCACTGCATCACCCCTTTTTCTGATGGTTCTACTACTCTATGTTTTCTTTTGAAGCATTTTAATTCTTTTCTTGTCATTTGAATAGTAGTTGGCAGGCTCCAAGTATTTCTTACTCAGAAATATAATAACTATGTGGGGCAAGCCACTAGACCCTTTTTGTCTCAGTTTCCTCATCTATAAATCTATAAAATGAGCTGAAAAAGGAAATGGAAACACTCAAGGTTTTTTGCCAAAAAAATCCCAAATGGGGTCACAGAGTTGGAGACCACTGAAATGACAGAGCAACAAAAACAATAACAATAAAGCCATGTAAACTATATAAGTTTCTATAAATTAGTGGGGTTGCCTTGAAATTTAAACCTCTAGCTCTAGGTTTATATGATTCTATGTTCTACCTATCAATGCTAGTCTCAAAAACATATATTTAGAATGAAGTTAAATGAGCTTTTCAATACTTGAGAGGAGGTAGTAGTGGTTATTATTACTTGCAAAGGCATTTATTTTTGTACATTTGATTGTACTTTATGGGAGTATAATTCACAGTTGTAAAGTTTGTAAGTGTGCTTCATCAAGAAATATAAAAATGTATTCTCATATTACTGTCTCTGATATTTATCATTTAATGATATATTATTGATAATATTGTTAATAATCAAATATCCTGTGTGAAAAAGGACATTTTAAAAGACAACTGCATAGACTCCTATTTTTCTGCACTATACCTATAAATAATCCATCTAATGTCTAATCTCTTTAGCCAATGTGTGCAGAAGCTATTACTCATTGTTTTTCTGACTTTATCTTACATAAGTACACACTGACCAAAACAAAGTACCAAAGGGAAAGTGGTGTTACTGTGAATATAAATGTTCAATAAATCAGGAATTATGGGAAAAGCAATGCCTTTGTGTCATTTACTTACTTTTAGTTCTTGCTCTAAGTTCATTCATCAGAAACATAAAAACCAGTGTGGGGGAGCAGTGGAGATGCAGTACAAGTCAGGGGCCAACCATGACATAAGAAGAGACTTACTTGAAGAATTTGTTGATAGAAGCCATCAGAAGAAAAAGGAGCAGAGAAAGTAGTCTAATAATGTAACCAGAAAACATCTGACATGTGGCACAGTGACACAAGTGGCTTCTCCATAAATGTACTTTGGGTATTTTATTAAATATTTTTTTCTTCATGTTAATTACCTCAATAGTTAACTAATAAAAATAAACACATCTATATGGATTAATGAGCTATTATGTTGAATGGATGTCATCCTACAGAATACTTTGAACTTAAGGAAGCTTTTCTAAGGAGCCTATATATAAGGGAATTTGTCCTGTATGCTATGCTTTTAAATAATGCAACATTTCTCTTCAAAATAATCCACTCCATCTCCAGGGACTAAATTCCAGTGAAATGCATCTATCTTTTTCCTGTATATCAATAACTTCTTTCTAATAAATAAAGCATGCTTCAGCATACTAGTTTACACATTCTTTATTTAGAAAAAAATCTTATTTTCCTTATTTCACCCTGTTTAGCCAGTTACTTTATTGCACTTTTATCTGAGATATCTAGTAGAGCTGATTATAAATCCAATGCATTATGACAAGTCGTATATTCTTAAGATTTAATATATTGAATGACTGAAAAGGGATGCCAACAAATCCAATTATGCTAAAATAATAGTAGGAAAAGCCATTGTTGCTGCCTGTTATACAGTTTAATGGTATTCTACTGGACAGTGGTAGGGTCTGGCAGGCTGAATAATTCACTTCAAGGTCTCTAAGAAACATATTTTCTCAGAAGGTAATATATAAGCCAGAGAATTTATTTAGCAGTTTTTTTCAGTGTCAATGTAGTGGAATTCCTAACAATGCCAGAAGTGCAAAGAGGCCAAGGAAGGTATTCAAAAGATTGTTTTCCCATGTGTTGTTGTGAGAATATAAAAATTTTATCACCTTCATCTTATTTTCTTCAGTTTTGCCTTTAAGATCATTTTAAATAGATTATATAGAGATGGCCAAGAAGTCTCTGGTCTTTGGTAAATGAAACCTAAAAATCTCTAAAGTGAATGAGAATATTTAAATTTTTTTTCATATACTCTTTTGTATCTCCTTTTCCAAATCACACTGGTATGAGATTTTCTCCTTACTGGTTGAGACTAATGGTAAGGCCAAGTTGGTGAGAAGTGAGAGCTTCAGGATTCAGCCAGTTCCCTTTTCAGACTCTCAATGAGATTCTCTTTTAAGTTATTTTCAAGACTTTTAAAGGAACAATTCTATTTTAAACCCTGCCCCCCTTTTTATAAACCCTTACCTTCCATTTTGGAGTCAATATTATGTATTGGCGCCAAGGCAGAAGCGTGGTAAGGGCTAGGCAATGGGGGTCAAGTGACTTGCCCAGAGTCACACAGCTGGGAAGAGTCTGAGGCCAGATTTGATTGTAGGACCTACCATCTCTGGGTCTGGCGCTCAATCCACTGAGATACCCAGCTGCCCACATTAAGCCCCCTTTTTGTTGACTTTCCAAGTGAGAGCCTTCTTTGAGTGTTCAGAATAATTCTAGTAGTGTTCTTTCTAAAGATAAGATGAAAAAAAAAACAACTAACCATATTTCAAGTTACTTAAGGAAAAGACTCTGGAAAGGTATGAGTCTCTGTCCTTTCCCTATTCCAGGGTACATCTGTACAGACTTGGGGGAGTTTTCCCATGGATAAGATCTAGGATCCTCTCTCAGAAAAACTGAGATGTTTTTTTCTCCAGGTATTTTTTCAATCATACCAGATACTTTGTGATCCGGTTTGATATTTTCTTAATGAAGATATTGTTGTGGCTTTTTATTCCTATCCCAGATCATTTAATAGATGAGAAAACTAAAGGAAACAGTATTAAATGACTTGTCCAGGGACACATAGCTAGTATATTTCAAAGGCAAGATTTAAATCCAGGAAGATGAGTCTTCCTGTCTTGGATATATAGAGCTTAGGTTCTTCCTTCCCCCAGGTGAGAAACTGATGAAAAATGTGATGGAAACTGATCATATGCACATGACAAATAATATTTAAGGAAACACATACACACACACACACACACACACATACACACACTTTTTGCCAAGTAGAACTTTTCTCTTATGGAGAGCAGAGTGATCTGCTAGCCCTTCTTTATACTTCTCCTCACAGTGTGAATAAAAGTCTATCTCAGAAAAGGGTGGGGGAATAGAGTTGAAAGATGTTTATTCTGCCTCCCTTTGAACCATGGAAGGATAGGCTCTAGCTATATGTGAGTTTCTCCCTACACATGGGACACACTTCCTCTTGCTTACACCTAATTTCCCAATATAATCCTTTCCATTCTCTTTTATAACCATTCACTGTAAGAAAAAGAGAAGGAAAATCAAACAACTCATCAACTATTCCCACAGTCAATGAATATCTTTGTTTCTAGTACACAGTTACTTTAAAGAGTAGTTATAAATATTTATGCAAACTTTTTTCCCATCTTTGTCCTCCTTGGGGCATAGGTATATAGAAAGATCACAGTGTCAAAGGGAATAGATATTTTTTTATTATTTTTGGCATAATTTCAAATTGTTTTCCAATATAGTTGGACTGATTCACATCTTCATCATGGACATAATGTATCTATTTCACAGTACTTCAACAATGACTCTTCACATTTTTTTATGCTCTACTATTTCCTTTATGAATTTTTCTCTAATATAAATGTCTTTTTGTCACAACATGATCGTAGAAGTACATTACTGAAGTAATTGACAGCATGAATGATTGTCTTTTGATCTCTTCAGTTTTTCCCTTTATTGTATATTAAAAAATTTTAAGGTTTGCAAAAATAATTTCATATAAGTCTTAGCAGAGCAAACACAGTATTATATGTACTAACTGTAAGTTTAACAGCACATTATTATTTTTTATTTCCTGTCTAGACTTGTTACTTCATCATCATAGGGAAATCTTCATGAAGAAACTTTATATTGCAATGCATATTGTAATGCGGGGTTCCAGCAAAAGCCCTTGCTTTTACAAACCAACTGTAACAGCTTGTCAGTTAGAAAGGATTTAGATTGTTCATCCAGCTTAGGGATGGGCTAATTGGAAAACTATTAGAGCTAGGCTATAAATAGTCCTGAAGTTCCAACTGAAAGGGCCTTTTGACTTTGGGGCATCTTGGACCTGGTCTGTTCTTTCTAGAACTCTCCCTGACCTCTCCATTATATCCGGCTATTTTCTTGGATTTCCCCATTGGACCCAGGGAGGAAGGATGGTTTGGTGGTTAGACATCTGGGTTTTACCTTCTGTAGGCAGCAAGGACAAATTAAATCAAGCCATCCCCTTATTTAGTGATATGATAAAATACCTTTACCTCTGGGTAGTGAAACCTTCCCTGACTGAGAGAGCAGGCCTCTCTCAGTCTGACCCTCTCCTGTGTCCCTTCCCCCAGCACCAGCTTTCTCCTTAGCAACAGTGACAAAACTCTAAAACCCTTTTTTCCCTCTGCTTATCCCTGACATTAATAAATCCCCTTTGATATCTACACAAAAGCTTCTGATGAATCATTGTACTTGATATTAGGGCAAAGGCTGAAGAGAGAAGGAATAACTTTACTTTTATTTCTTGAGGGCAAACCTGGGCATCCATTTTGGGCAAGAAGTAGACAGTGGAGATTTCCTGTAGATTTCAGTTTCACTGGCAGGGAGGAGCCTTTTGTCTCCTCCCTCAAGGGACCTTAGAAATTAACAAAAAAAAAAAAACGTTTGAGCCAAACCCATACTACTTCTGACTGACTCAATTCTTCTTGTATTACAGAGATAGCCCCTGCCTGAAAGACCCATCCTACTTCCTCCCAGTACCTATCTTCTGTCTCTAGCCTTAGTGATTACCCTGTTTGAGCATCTCTTCCTATATTCCCCAATCATCCCTTACCTTATTATATTCCTCATCCTAACCCCTTCCTTCCCACAACATATCTATTTTTCTTTATAACAATATCAGCCACTGTTACATAATTTGGAGTCTTAAATAATTGGCTGTGTGTACTTAGAAGTTAAATGTCTTGTCCTGGTAGGCTAAGCCAATATGTATCAGAAGCAGAATTTGAACCTCTCTTCTGGACTCTGAGGTCAGTTTACTCTCTATTTTTAATGTGAGATCCATTTATATCTTTAATAATCACAACTTACATAACCACCAAGTAACATTATCATAACTGCATACTAATTTCATGGAAATTCCAGTAATCAGAAGATTTAAGATTTTCTCAAAAGGGTCATAAAACTTGGCATACACTTTGTCTCAGCAATACCAACACTAATCATGTATCCCAAAGAGATTAAAGATAGGGTGGGGGGTGGGGGGGAACCTACCTGTACAAAAATATAGCTTTTTTGTGGTAGCAAAAACTAGAAACTGAAGGGATGGCCATCAGTTTGGGAATGGTTCAACAAGTTATGGTATATACTTATAATGGGATACTATTGTGCCATAAGAAATGACAAACAAGATAATCACAAAAAACCTGGAGACACTTATATGAAGTTATACAAAGCATTGTGAGCAGAAGCAAGAGAAAGTTGCACCCAGTAATAATAATAGGATCAACTGTCAATGACTTAACCATTATCAACAAGGCAAAGAAACTAAAACAACTTTAATACAAAATAATGGTATATCTACCATCATAAAAGGAACAGAGAATCTGAATGCAAGCTTAAATATAGCATTCTTTCTTTTATTTCCTCCATGAACTTTTTTCTTCTTTAAATAATGTCTTCTTTTATAAAAATAATGAAAATGGAGACATGTGTTATATAACAATATATGCATAACCTATATAATATTACTTACCTTCTTGGAGTGAAGGAAGAGATGAGAGAGACCTAGATTCCAAAATTTCAGAAAACTAATATTTAAAATCTTGAAAAATAACATTTTATTATAATAAAAGGATATTAAATTCTTTTCTCCATTATTCAATTTTGCATTAAAATGATGTTTTGGAAATATTAGAATGCTATGTTTCAAATGTTAGCAAACATGAATTAGCATTGTATTCACTGAATACTTCAGTACTATAATGGCCCCATGAATTTATTGAAATTGGCAGTACATTCAGGAGTGGAATATTGCAGAGACAATGAGTTGGTTTCAAAACTGAGTAGGAGAAATGATATGAGTCACATCTGATAGACTGTGAAGTTTTTTATTTTTTATTTTTTACTTACCTATTAAATGTAAAAAATTAACATTTAAAAAAATTCAGTTCCAAATTCTTCCCCTCTTTACTTCCCTCTCCTCTACCTCCCTGAGACAGTAAACAATCTGGTATAGATTGTATGTGTGTAATCATCATGCAGCCTTTTTAATGCTTCTAAATTACTCTGCAACACAAAAACACTTAAAAAAAAATAAATACCAGATCAGAGGAGCAAGATTACAGCCAACAACAGGGGGAAAAGAAATTTTTATAAAAGAGTAAACAACAGAAAAAGAAAAAAAGGAATTACAATTGTCAGCTTCTATCCAAGAAAAATTCCCCAACATTCTTGAATAAGAGGGAAAAGTGGAGATTGAAAGAATCCACAGATCACCTCATACATTTAATCCCTAATTGACAAAACCCAGGAATGTTATAGCGAAAGTCAACAACTACCAGACCAAGGCAAAGATACTACAAACTCCTAAGAAGAAACCATTCAAATACCATGCAACTGTAGTTAGGATAACATAGGACCTGGCTGCATTCAGACTGAAGGACCAGAAGGCATGGAATATAATATTCCAGAAAGCAAGGGAACTAGGTTTACAACCATGAATCAACTATCCAGCAAAATTGACTATATTCCTGCAGGAGAAAGTATGGTCATTTAATAAAATAGAAGACTTCCAAGCATTCATACAGAAAATTTGATGTCCAAACAGAGAACTCAAGAAAATCACCAAAAGGTAATTAAGAAAGGGAAAAAACAAACAAAAACATTTTAAGGGACCCAATAAGTTTAAATGATTCATATTCCTATAAGAAAAATTACTATTATCAACAGAACAGCTAGAAGAACTATACTTAGAGGGAACACTGACAAACTGTATAGGATGAAATGTGTGTGTATATATATATTGACAGTATCAAAAATGAAAAGGGAGACCTCACCTCTAATGAAGAGGAAATTAAGGCAATCATTAAAAACTATTTTGCTCAATTATATGGCAATAAATCTAGCAGTCTAGGTGATATGGAAGAATATCTTACAAAAATATAAATTGCCTAGATTAACAGCAGAAGGAATAGAATACCTAAATAATCTAATATCAGAAAAAGAAATTGAACAAGCCATCAAAGAACTCCTTAAGAAAAAATCCCCAGAGCCTGATAGATTCACAAGTGAATTCTTTCAAACATTTAAAGAATAACTAATCCCAGTACCATACAAATTATTTGACATATTAAGCAAAGAAGGAGTTCTACCAAATTCCTTTTATGACACTAATATGGTACTGATTCCAAAGCCAGGCAGTCCAAAAACATAGAAAGAAAACTACAGACCAATTTCCCTAATGAACATAGATGCAAAAATCTTAAATAGAATACTAGCAAAAAGACTCCAGCAAGTGATTATGAGGGTTATCTATTATGATCAGGTGGGGTTTATACCAGGAATGCAAGAATTGTTCAACATTGGGAAAACCATCCACATAATTGACCATATCAGCAAACTGAAAAACGAAAATCACATGATTATTTCAATAGATGCTGAAAAAGCCTTTGACAAATTATAACACCCATTCCTACTGAAAACACTAGAAAGTATAGGAATAGAAGGACCTTTCCTAAAAATAATAAACAGTATATATTTAAAAGCATCAAAAAGTATCATCTGCAATGGGGAAAAATTAGAATCCTTCCCAATAAGATCATGTGGAAACAAGGATGCCCATTGTCACCTCTATTATTTAACATTCTAATAGAAACACTAGCAGTAGCAGAGAAGAAAAAGAAATTGAAGTTATTAAAATAGGCAATGAGGAGACTAAGCTATCACTCTTTGCAGATGCTATGATGGTCTACTTAAAAAATCCTAGAGAATCAACTAAAAAGCTAGTGGAAATAATCAACAACTTTAGTAAAGTTGCAGAATACAAAATAAATGCACATAAATTATCAGCATTTCTATATATTTCCAACACATTAGAGCAGCAAGAGTTAGGAAGAGAAATACCATTTAAAGTCACCCTAGACAATATAAAAAATACTTAGGAATCTATCTACCAAAACAAACACAGCAATTATATGAACACAACTACAAAACCCTTTCCTAACAATTAAAACTAGATCTAAACATTTGGAAAAACATTGCTGGCTCATGGTTAGGACGAGCTAACATAATAAAAATGACCATTCTACCCAAATTAATTTACTTACTGTAAAATTGGAATTTGGGAAATGCCATTTAAAAGTATATATATATATATATATATATTTTCTATGGACACATGGGAACTATCAAACTACATTTCCTGTGGTCCAACGGGTTTCCAGTTCCGGTTCTTTGGGTGTGGGAATGCCTACGTCACCACGGAGACGACAGTTTAAATAGGAGGAGAACCGAAAGTAAGCCCTCTTGGCTAGCAGGCTCGGGGAGAAACAAGAGGTAGCAAAATGGAGGCGGCATTTTTAAATTCTTACAAGTGCTTGGACTAATGATTTTACCAGCATGGCCATGGCTTTGATTAAAATACTAATTTCTATTATTATATCATTCCTTATCATTTTTAATCGTAACAATTTGGCAAACCAGAAGGTCGAAATTCGAACTTTCAATTTTCTAGATAGTCTAAGAAGAAGCCATGCGGCTCTGGGACCCAGTCTCAGAAGCGATCTTTTTCCTCACCCAGTCCTCTCCCGATTTTCCCCAGCCTAGAGGCTGTTTTACAGGGAAGAGAGACAATGGCTTTAATTGCTGCTGGGCTGAGAGTTATTTTGCTCATTGCCCCGGGCCTGGTGGCCCTTGCGAACACAAAAAAGTCGGTGCCCAGCCAGTATCATCTCGAGCTGATCTTCTGACTCCTGACCTGATCTCGCTTCCTGCTGTACCACAAGCCTGCAAGCATTCCAGTGCCTGTGATCTCCACTGCTTTTCCTGACTCCATTTCTGTGAATCCCGAATCCCGAGATTTCAGAGAAGCGACCCCTGCCCTGACTTGCTGAACGCAGCTGTTCAGCTTCAGCTCTACTGTTAAAGAATTTGGGAAGTATATTCCCCTTTCTCCCTAATTCTAGCCCTCCACGTGTTTCTCTAAAGACCTAATTTAGGCACCCCCCATCTACACAAGCTCTACATGTGGGTATTTTCTACAAAACTGACCTAAGCTTTTCTCTAGCCCCGAGCCAACACCACGTGTACCTAGCGTCTGAACCTCGAACTAGTGATTACTATCAGGCCACATGGCCTATTCACCCCCATACCTGCTCAGAACTTTGAACTTTAAAAAACCACTTAAACTCAGCAGAACTCAATCAAAAGAACCTTAAATTGAACCAGGGTTGGACTTTTAAACCTCGGAACTGAATGAGTTATATTTCTGTTTTATAGAGGCTGTATCTTACTGTATTTTGCTAATTAGTTTTGTAAATTAATCTTGCTTATTTCATTGATTTTCCAGTTGCACTGAATCATTTTAAATTAATGAAGTTTGTGGCTGCTAGATTAATTCTGTTT
>NC_058134.1:162674709-162691891 GCF_016433145.1 Gracilinanus agilis | reverse complement strand
GTGGTATATGCGGGTGATGGAATACTATTGTGCTAAAAGGAATAATAAACAGGAGGAGTTCCAGGCGAACTGGAGAGACCTCCGGGATCTGATGCAGAGCGAAAGGAGCAGAGCCAAAAGAACATTGTACACAGAGACTGATATACTGTGGTAAAATTGAATGTAATGGGCTTCTGTACCAGCAGCAATGCAATGACCCAGGACAATTCTGAGGGATTTATGGTAAAGAATGCTACCCACATTCAGAGGAAGGACTGCAGGAGAGGAAACATATAAGAAAAAGCAACTACATGAACGCATGGGTCGGGGCGGACATGATTGAGGGTGTGGACTCGAAACTACCACACCAATGCAACCACCAACAATTGGGAAATTGGTCTTGACCAAGGACACATGACAAAACCAGTGGAAAAGTGCGTCGGCCATGGGTGGGGGGAGTGCGGGGGGTGAAGGGGAAAATAGGAGCATGAAACATGTAATCATGTTAAAAATGATTATTAATAAATGTTAAAAAAATCAAATAAACAAACAAACAAACAAATAAATAAATAAAAGATTTAATTAAAAAAAAAGAATTTATCATTCAGGAAATATCTTGTCAGAAAAATAAAATAAATCAATCATGGAGCAAGAAGAAGGAAAATACTTGCTAAATGATGTACAGGTACTACCAAAATGTTTTTTTCCATTTGGATATTAAGTTTGTCATTTATCTTAGCTCATTTTAACGCAGGAAAATTATTTGAATCTGAAACAAGTTTAATCCTTAAATCTTATAAAAAGTGTCTTCTGGTTATTAAGTAAAAACTGTCAATCTTTTCATCTTAGCTCTCTTTTGATCCCTGTAGAACCTTAGGGTTGTAATTGTGACTAACACTAAGTACTTAGCACAGAATTATAAAGAAATGAAAGACATCTTGTTTCCCTCAAGCTGAATGTAAATTACATTCCTAATAGAAAGATTTGCTTTCAATTTTCAGTTCCCTTAGTATATCCATGAGGGGATGACTATAGAAAGTCAATATTTAAAACTAATTAGAAGTTATTTAGGGACCAGAAATATTTTTATAATGACCTACACATTTATATTAGAAACTATGAGTATGATTTTTTGGAATTATTAATGTTCTTATTTCCACTTTTCTGTGTCTTGATTTGGCTGTCACACATTAGAAATGTAGTGGTAGGCATAGAACATAAAAAGATAGTCATGGATTCTGGAGAAAAACTCAGTTAAGTCTTCTCCAAAATGTCTTGGTTATTTGACCCTCATACACATGAGCCTCTTATAAAAATAATTTACTGAGAAGGTAAAAACCACATTGAAAGAAAGTTTCTTTTTTTGTGAAATCCCCTATAATAGTGAAAAAGAGAGTCCTTTCTCTATCCTTGTTTTAGAAGTAGCCATTTCCATTTCATTCTTTCATTCATTCATTCATCAAGCCTTACCTATCTTTATCCAATTATCAAGATTGCTTTTTTCCCCTATTGTTAGCTCTCCCCCACTGGGGAAAAATAAAAGGAAGAGAAATATGCATAGATAATAAAAATTCTCATATTAGTTCAGTCAAAAATGTATCATATTTGGTGTATGTAGTTTAGTAACTCTTTTTTCAAGTGGGAGAAATTCTTCAGTATGAGTACTCTGAAATCTTGGTTCTCCTTTGAGTTGATTAGAGTTCTTTAGTCTAAAAATTCTTAATTTCTAAAATGTCAAGCCCAATTAGGGTCCCCAAAAGGTAGCAAGGAAAATGGCACAGACACAATTGGGATTCAGGAGAGCTAGAGAGCTGATTATTGATCAAGGCAAGGTTTACTCATTATGGTTTTCATTTTATAGAGAGTACAAAAACAAGCTGAGGGCTTAGGTAAGTTTTCACATACACAATGAAAGGTAACAGTTTACAAAGTGTTACAATGGATTTGGCTTACCTCATGGAATCTAGACAGTTTTTTATAGGCTAATGAATCAATATATCAATATGTAACCATCTAACCCAGATTCCCAAAGAATGCCTATATCAGTGATTTTATAGGAACATTCAATTACAGCAGAAAGGTGGAGAAGAGGGGATTTGAAGCCTCAGGTGAGGAGTGAGCTGCATGTCCAACTTCTGTTAAACTGTGGCCACAGTATTTCTGAGGGTCTATGTTTCCTGGAGATTTGTTCCATGGGGGTTTTTCAGGCTTTGCCACCTACACTAAAAGAGATTCATCATAGTATAAATTGTTCTCTTGGTTCTGCTAACTTCATCAGACAGTGCAAATCTTCCCAAGTTTCTCTAAAAATACTTCTTTCATCATTTCTTACAGTACCAGAGTATTCCAGTACTTTTATATGCAATAATTTGTTCAGCCATTCTCCTTGGTAGGGAACTTCTTAATTTCCAGTTCTCTTAGACTACTATGTGTGTGTATACACACACACACACACACACACACACACACACACACACACACACGACCTTTGCCTCTTTACTTGATATCTTTAGAATAGGTGTAATAGTGATATAGCTAGTCAAGGAGATGTAGTGTGATAACTTTGGGGGTATAGTACCAAATAACTTTCCAGAATGCCTGAATTAGTTTATATTTCCACCCAGTCCTAATAGCATTTATCATTTCCCTTTTTTGTTAACTTTCTCAGTCTGATATAGCTGTAATTTTTTAGACAAATGCTAATCTACATATGAAATACTGTAAGAGATTTCAAAGAATTCACATTTTTCTACCCTGATTGTCTTTTCAAAATATTTCATGTTCTTACATATAGAGTAGATATAAGAAACTTTCCATTAAGGAAGTTTCTGTTAATAAAAACTGCTTCAAAGGGGTAGCATTTAGGAAATATACAGTATTGCAAATGGGAAATTTTTATGCTAAGAGAGTCACATTGCAGTAACACTCAGAGGAACAGTGTTTGTGACTTTGCTGAGAGTTTACCTCAAAGATATGTTCTTTTTTATTGCTCCTTTATTTTCTAGGCAGCCTTCAAGCAACAAATTTGCATGAGGAATTCACAGTGTACTGACTTTTTAATTAAAACTTCTCACTCTTTTTGATTTGGGAGTTACTTTAAAATATTTAAGCAATGTAGAACTTTAAAATAAAATTAATAATGAAGTAGCTTGGGATTTGGCAATTGTGAATAATAGATGACTGGTGAAAGGGTTCCTGTATTTTGCCAGGATAGTCCTGGGGCAGGAAACATACACTATTGATATACATGTGAAAACTTTCTGCTTTGTAGAATTCTTCAGAACCTATGTTCTACCATCCTAAGCTTTGAGAAACAAGGGTTCAACTCCAAATATTAATGCAGTTTTGGAAAAGGACATTTGTGGGGAATTTACAGAAATTCAATGGAAACATAAACCATGATTCCTTCCTTCTGGGAGATTGAAATTTAACTGGTGAGAAAAGATACATAAAACAATATATAATCAAACAAAGCAATATAAACAAATCATATATTGTACAGAATAGACTAGAAATGGTAAAGTATACCAGGAAACAAATAAAGGAATGAGGATGGAGTGATTCAATGAAAACTCCTAAAAGAAGGGACACTTCAGTTGAACTTTGATATAAGAACAGTAGGAAATAAAGTTTGCTAAAGGGAGACAGATCTCCATAGATTTTGGAGGGAACAAAGCAATCCAATATAATTGTAATAATAAATTTGATAATGAGTTGTGAAGGGATGAAAATTGCATTTAAGAAAAATTTCTCTGGCCATGTATCTAGATTAGGTAGTTGAAGGGAAAGCCTCAAAATCTAGGAAAAAGCTAGTTGATAATTTTAATACTTCAAATAGGTGATTTAGGTGTCTTGACCAAAGTGATATAGTGGAAATAGAGATTAAGAAATAATAATGAAGTCAAAGAGATCAATATGATTTTTTGATAAACTAAATAATATATATTAGTGTCAAAGTTAAAATGATGCCATTCAATATTGATGCTTGCAAAAATGGGAAAATATGGGAAAATAATTATTTTGGAAGGGGGTAAATGATTAATATCATCTGGGATATGTTATTTGAAATGCATGTAATATATCCAGTCGGTATTTATAGATGTCATGCTGGAATTCAGATGAAAAGGAAAACAAAAAAGCTCGTTTACGGGTTTACCATTGTGGCAAGAATTACAGTCATTAGAAGGGAAGGGTTTTTAGACTTTCAGAAATATGACAAAATGAAGCTAAACATGAGATTACTTTTAAAATAATTCCCCAAAACAGGAAAAAACATTCAAAAGGGATACAAAAATAAAGTCTACTCACATTTAAAATTCCATATACAAATAATTATGCATTTTTCTTACAATTAAAAAGGGAAATGTACAAACTAGACATACAACAAAAATAACATATAAATTAAGAGGAACAAAACCATAACTCCATTTTCTGATATTCATTTTTCCCAGATAACATGTCGATAAAAATTTTAATATTTGTTTTCTGACATTTTGAAATTCATGTTCTCTTTTCCCCTCCCAATCTTTCCCCCTCCCCAGAAGGCAGATAATTTGGTATACATTGTACATTTATTATTATATAATATATATATCCATGATCATTATGTAAATTTTAAAAAGATACATATTACCTATATTAGAGAAAAATTCATGGAGGACAAAAAATGAAAAATGGTATGTTTCCATTTGCATTCATACTCTGTTAATTTTATGGCAGTGGACATTCTTTTTTGTCATGATGCCCTTGGAATTGTCCTTGATCCTTGTCATTGATAAACTTAGGTCATTCACAGCTGATCACCATACATTATTGTTGTTGCTGTACATTCTCTTTCTCTTTATTCTGCTCACTTCAATTCATTTGTCTTTCCAGATTTTATTGTGATCATTTAGTTTGTCATTTCTTATAGTATAATAGTATCACATTACAAGCATGTACCACAACTTGTCCATCCAATTCCTAATCAATGGAAATCCTTTAAATTTCTAGTTCTTTGCCATGACAGAAAGAGTTGCTATAAATATTTTTGTACAGGTGGACTTTTCTCTCTCTCTTCAATCTTTCTGTGTCCATACCTAGTAATGAGATTGCTGGGTGAAAGTGTATTCAGTTTTCTAGCTCTTTTGTCTGGATTGCTCTCAGAATGATTGGATCAGTTCATATCTCCAACAGCATATTAGTACTCCAATTTTTCCACATCCCCTCTAACATTTAGCGTTTTCCTTTTTTTCATGTTAGCCAATCTGTTGTGTGTGAATTATAATTTAGAATTGTTTTATTTTTGCATTTCTCTATTTAATAGTTATTTGGAACATTTTCTTATAAGACTAAATATAGTTTTCATTTCTTTATTTGAAAATTGCCTTTTCATATCCTTTGACCATTTGTCACTTGGGGAATGCTTTAGATTCTGTTGAATTTGCTCAGTTCTCTACATATATGAGAAATGTAACCTTTATCAGAAAGACTTGCTCTTAAAGATTTTTTCTCCAGTTCATTTGGCTTTTAAACTTAGTCACATTGATTTTGTTTGTGCAGAAACTAATTTAGTGTAGTCAACATTATCTATTTTACATCTCATAATGTTCTCTATATTTCATTTTGACCTAGATTTTTCTCTTATCTATGGTTCTTTTTTTTTTAAATCCTTAACTTCTATGTATTGGCTTCTTGGTGGAAGAGTGGTAAAGGTGGGCAATGGGGGTCAAGTGACTTGCCCAGGGTCACACAGCTGGGAAGTATCTGGGGCTGGATTTGAACCTAGGACCTCCTGTCTCTAGGTCTGGCTCTCAACTGAGCTACCCAACTTCCCACCTTATATATGGTTCTTATAAGCTATTTCATGATCTCTTTATTTTTTATATTACCCTTTATTTTTAAATCATGTATTCATTTTGATTTTAACCAAGGAATATATGTAAAGTGTTGGTTGATGCCTAATCTTTGCCATATTGTTTTCCAGTTTTCCCAGCACTTTTTTTCATCAAATACTGAGTTCTTCCAAAACCTTGATATTTGAGTTTATCAAAAACTAAGCCACTATGGTCATGTCCCATTGTGGGTTGAATGGTTATTTATTTAATTGGTCTTCCACTTTATTTTTAGTGGGTACCAGATTGTTTGGATAGTTGCTTCTTTAGAATATAGTTTAGATCTGGTATAGCTAAGCCACTTTCCTTTAATTTTTTTCATTAATTCCATTAATATTCTAGGTCTCTTTTTTTCTTCCATATTAATTTTATTATTATATATCCAGCTCTATGAAATCTTTTCTGGGTAGTTTGATATGGCACTGAATAAGTAAATTAACTTGGTAACAATTGTCATTTTTATCACATTGACTCTGCCTACACATAAACAATTCAGGTTTTGCAGTTTAGATCTGACTATATTTTTGTGAAATGTGTTTTTTAGCTGTGATCATAGAGTCCCTGGATTTGTCTTAGCAGATCAACTCCTAAGTATTTTATATTTTTTAATTTTTTTAAAAATGTGATTTCTCTTTCTACCTCTTGCTGTTAGGCTTTGTAGGCAGTATATTGAAATACTTATTGGTGGGGATGTATTTTATGTCCTGCAACTTTGCAAAAGTTGTTAATTGTTAACGATAATTTTTTGGATTCATTTTCCAGGATTTTCTGCAAAGAGTAATAGCTTTATTTTCTCATTACCTATGCTAATCTCATCAATTCCTTTTTCTCTTATTACATTAGTTATCATTTCCAATACTATATTGAGGAGTAGTGATGATAATGGACATCCCTTTGTCACCAATCTTATTGATGTCTTCTAACTTATTCCTATTATATATAATAATACCATAACATTTGAGGAAAAAATATTGAAACAACATCACCACTGAAAATAAAACTAGAATTTCTTAAGCCATAACAGCATTAATTGTAGATATTTTGAAAAAATTGAATTTATGAAAGTTTACAGAATATATATTGAAATAAAATGAAGAATTAATGTAACTATTTTCAGAACAAGAGGAAGACAAATTTCAAGTTCAGAAATATTTATAGAAATACATATCAATGTAACATTATTTGATGAAAAGTAACATTTTATTGATGGAAATAGTGCAGGAAGAAGAATAGGAGAAGTAAAAAATAAGAAATTATGTATTTGGGAAAATATTTTTAATTGATAGGGATCAAAGTGATAGGTTTTGAAAATAAAGAAAAATAGTAAGAATTATTGTTTCCTGAATTCTCTGAAGAAGAAATAAACTGATTATGTTTCAGATAATCACAATCCCATATTCCCAGAAATAACTAAAACGAAGCAAAAAAGAAACATAAGACATGCAGTATCCACAAACTTTCAATATAGAAATCAACCCAAACTCAGTTTATTCAGACATATCATACCTAGTCTCTTGATGAAAAATCAATCAGTAAATCAATTGGCATTTATTATATGTTTACAACTTACCACACTTAGTGTCAAGGACTACAGATTGGGGAAAACGTTCTTGTTTTTCAAAGAAAATTTGAAGTTTTATCTTTATTTTCTAAGTTTCCTCTAACGAGAAAGACAATATACCTCTTAATAGGAATATAAGTCACAATAGTAAATGTAAGGCAGTTTTGAAGAGAACATATGAATAGCTGAGAGTTTAAGGGTAGGACTGGAATTGTACACAAAAAGGTACTAACCCGCACATTTCTTATAACCTAGCAATTCCACTGTTAGGCCTGTATCCAAAAGAGATCAAAGAAAGAGAGAAAGTGTTTTTTTATGTACAATATTTATAGTAGTGTTTTTGTGGCAGTAAAAAAGAAATGTACTAAAGGAATGGTCATCAACCAAGCGATAACTTAATCAATTGGTATATCACTTATGGATTATTAAAGTACTATTGCATTGTAAGAAAATGAGGAAACAAATTATTCTTTTAGAAATGAGAAAATTGTGTTGACCTAATTCAGAATGAAATTAGGAGAGGCAGGAAAAATGTATAGAGTAACATTAACATGAGACAATTCAAAAGTCTCGGTGCAGTTTTAAATTAAAAACAAAGCAATTTGCAATGCCTATGTTATAAAAGTGAGCAATTTTAAAAACTTTAGATACTGTAAAAGAATGAAGTGAGCAAAACCTAGAGAAGAATTTTTATAATAACATTTTAAATAAACAATTAGAAAGTTGCAAAAAATATGATTGCTACTATTGAACATTGCTAATTCTGCAGGACTGATGATGAAATATGTTATATGTTTCTGAGTAATAATGGATAGAAATAAAATGATTATATATTATAAGACATATTCACTCAATGCCTGTACAGTGTGTGTGTCTACAAAGACACACACACTGTATAGGCATTAAGGGAATGTCTTGCTTTACTATTCATATTTATTATAAGATATTTTGATGTGGGGATGCTATAAGTATAAAGTGTTGCATGCACTTTCAGCTGGGGCCACTATATTATTATTTTCATTTAGCTAAAAGTCATGCACACATATGGTATAGAACATAACAACTAAATAAAGCAATTTTAAAAAGCATACTTTAGTGTGGGATGACAATGAAGATCGTCTGCTATAGAAGAAATCAGAAAATTGATCAAGTTTCATGTAGAGTGTGAATCTTGGCATCTTCTAGTCATTTGCTCAAGCTCAGATTACAGAATGGGCAATTAAAACTGATTTCACAACTAAAAGTCCTCCAGAAAAATCTGAATAATTCTTTGTAAATACATTTTGCAAAGGAAGTTTCTCTTCAGGGAAAGGTGAAACTACATGATATCTGAGGTCTTGTACAACTTTAAGATTCTGGAATTTTGTGATTTATTTTGTCCCTACCTTAAATCTTCCACATTAACTTCTATATAACACTTTAGGTCTATTGATTAAATAAAAATTCTGGTTTGCATTTTATTTTAGTAAAAAGAGATTGTTTTATACTAATATTAATAAGTAAATATGTCTGTAAAATTCTAAAAGCATTTTTAAGACAAGGATGTTTATCTTTTTATAAAGGCATTTAACTCTCTTTAAGACTTTTGAGGCATAATTAAAGACAAAACTTGGGCAATAAGAAGGATTATTTCAGTTTAATTTTCCTTGTAAAAGCAATATTAATTTGCCTTAAATCAAGCTATTAGTGGATTTAAGATTTTTTTAAAAAATTCAAAAAATTTACTGGCTATAAACTTTTTTTTTGAATATTTTAAAGTGAATTGCAATTGTAGCTCATTCAAATAGTCCTTCATTTCAAAGATGATCAATGATGTCTTGATTCTTTAGTGAATTTAATTTAAATGAGGGTGTGGTTGCACAAAGTCATGAGTCTCACTTTCTCTTCCAAAGTCATCAAAATCCAGTGGCAAGGCAAAAGTCAGAAAGACTAATTAGTAATAGCAATAGCAATAAAAATAACAATAAAATCTTATATTCATGTATAATTTAATAATTTACAAAGTACTTTCTCAATATCAATTCTCTGATGTAGTTGGTAGGAATATGTTTTTAACAAGAATACTAAGATAGAGCAACGTGCTCAAGGTTGCAAAGCTAGGAAATGAAAAAGTCAGCAGATTACTTGGGTCTTTCAACTCTAAGCGTACATCAAATTCTCATGAAATTTTAATATATCCAGGTGTTTCATTTTCTACTCTAATTTTTTCTCATTTAAATAACTTCTGGCTAGAACTTGTAGTAAAAATGAATAAACAACATCATCTTCAGACTTCTTTTCATATCACTAATTTACTTCATCATTTTTCTTTTTCTATGGCCCACAACTAACTCCAATTTTATTAAGTTATACAAATATTTATCAACATCTTCTAAGAACAACACATCATTATATATACAATGATAAAATGTAGCACATTCCTTTCCTTCAAAGAGATCATTTTCTAGACTGACATGTATACATGTAACATGGGTTTCTAGCCAAGATTAGAGCATTTGGTCTGAGACTTTCCTAAATGGTGGAGAAAAAAGAATTTGCTGACATGACCCCTGAGGGATATTTAAAGGACAGATTTGGTGTAAGAGTTTCAGTTAAGAGATCCCTTACTCCCTTTAAGGGGGGTTAATAATGATGATGAAATGGGAAGCTTGGGACTTTTTTTTTTCAAACTTATCTGTGTCTCCCATCGAACTACAAGTCTACAAATTAAGAAAACCTAAGGGAGATACACATCATATATGGGTAACACAAACCTCACACACATAAGTTTAATAAAATAAAGAATATGATAGAGACAAAGAAAAGACCCAGGAAAAATATTTCATGAAAATTTGAGGAGAGGAAAAAGATTTTTCATCTGGTGGATCACAAATTTTAGGAAGGAAGTGACACTTGATCTAGGGCTTGAAGGAAGATAAGAAACTCATCACGTAGAAAAACAAGCATTATAGATGGAGTATCTAAATGCATGGAGATAGGAAAGTTCTGAATCACATCAGGGAACGGCTGATCTAGATTAGAGTAAATGAAAGGAGCAATGTTGGTCCAGTGATATGAAGAGTCAATTCTCAGATAAAGAATTTAAAACTATTTTTAATCCTATGAAAAATACTCCAAATCAATTTTAATTAGAATAATACAAATTAAAACAATGCTGAAGTATCTCTTCACTCATATCAGAATAATATAATAAGAGTAAAATTATAAATGTTTGAGGGGATGTGGGAAAATTTGGACACTAATACTCTATTGGTAGATCTGTGAAGTGACACAACCATTCTGGAATGCCATTTAGTATTATACCAAAAGGACCATCAAACAGTGTATACTCCTTCATCCTGCAATTCCATTAGTATGTCTGTACCCCCAAACATCAAAGATAGGCAGAAATGACCTATTTGTACAAAAATAATAATAGCAACACTCTTTTTGTGGTAGCAAAGAATTGGAAATTGAAGAGATGTCCATCAATTGTGGCATCACTGAAAAAATTAAAGTATGTGATTATAACAAACTATTATGTCCTGAGAAATGACAAACAGGATGATTTAAAAAAACAATCCAGAAACACTTATTTGAAGTGTTGCAAAGTTAAGTGAGAACTAGGAGAAATTTGGTTAAAGTAACAGCAATAATGTATGATGATCAACTGTAAATGAATTATTATCAACAAGGCAGGGGTCCAGGACAACACCAATTGAATCATTACCATAAAAAAAGGATTTCCACTACCTTTGAAGAAACAGATGGAGTATAAATGTAAATTAAAACATACCATTCTTTATTTTCTCAATTAATTTTCTTCTAGTGTAAGCAATATGTCTCCTTTCACAACATGACAAACATGGAATTACATATTATATGATAATATATGTACAAAATTTAAAAAGTGTCTGCATATTATCTGGAAAAATATCTTTTAAAAAGGTAACATTAAACATGATTAAAAGCAGGCTGGAAAGAGTCTTAAATACTGTGATGTAAGTTATATTCTTTTCTACAGAAAATCAGAAGACATTTCCCTTTCCCTTCCTTTTTTTATTCCTTTCTTTCCATTGCTTTCTTTTCTATTCTTTTCTTTTTTTAAACCCTTATCTTCCATCTTGGAATCAGTACTATGTATTGGTTCCAAGGCAGAAGAGTAGTAAGGACTAGACAATGGGAGTTAAGTGACTTGCCCAGGGTCACACAGCTAGGGAGTGTCTGAGGTTAGATTTGAATCCAGGACCTCCTAACTCTGGGCCTTACTCTCAATCCACTGAGCCACATAGCTGCACCCCTCCATTGTTTTCTTTTAAAGGAGTGGTATATTCACTGCTGATGGAGTTGTGAACTGATCCAAACTTTCTGGAAGGCAATTTGGAATTATGTCCAAAGGGTTATAAAAGAATGCATATAGTTTGATCCAGTAATACCACTACTAATGTCTGTGTGCCAAGAGATAAAGAAAATGGGAAAGGACCTGTTTGCATAAAAATATTTGCAGCTGCTCTTTTTGTGATTACAAAGAAGTATAGTTGTGCCTACAATATCTGTGCATATTAATCAGAATATAAAACATCCAGAGAAATGGGAAGTCCTTGGTTCAAAATTGTCCTCAGACACTTCCTAGTTGTGTGACCCTGGGCAAGTTTTTTTACTCCCAATTCCTATCTCTTATTGCACTTCTACCTTGGAACTCATACACATCCTTGACTCTAAGATAGAAGGTAAAGGTTGTTTTTAAACCCACCCTATATATATATTTTAGTTTTATGTTTCATTTCCATTTAGTATGAAAGTTATGAATCCTTTGAGGGAATGATAACATCTAATAAATATGTGAATATACTGACAAGCAAATTTTTTTCTGGAATTACAAAAAAGTAAATGTTGATGAAATGTTGAGATATGACCTTCTACCTTGCCACCTGCTTACTTTAAACCCCATTTAAAATTCATAGGCTGTAATCAAAGCTAAACTTGGAAAAAATAGATTTTTAAAGGTACAATTATTGTATAAATCTATAGTCTTTTTATCTATCTTCAGCAAAGTATTATTTATTTAAATAGGTGTATCTATGAAGACATAAATATGTTTCTTCACAGAGTTGTATATTCTTTTGTCTTATTTTGTTTTTAAGGTAAATACATTTCTACAAATATGTGTAAAGTACTTAATGTTCAAGTAGGGGGGTCAGAGGAATTACTAAAGGATATCCTGAAATACAATTGATACAAAAATAAACTCAATTTCTCTGTAATTCTTAAATAGCTGGTAAATAGCTTTTCCCATCATAAGCAATTGTGTTGATTTATTTCAAATATATGCAACAGAGAAAAATACCTCATAAATAAGTGTCAAGTCCAGCAAACAAACTAACCAAAGGACAGCATTAAAAATTCAAATACGGAAATAATGGCTGGTCACACTTTTTTTTCAATCACATTCATGCACATTTAATTAGAAGAACTATAATTTATTTAAAAAGATAGGGGAAAAAGTATATGTGTATGAGGATCCAAAGTTCTAGAAATTGAACTTCTTCAGTATTTGGAAACCAGAAAATAATCATGGATATGTAAGAATCTTTAAAAAATGAAACTATATCTCTATAAACAAACAATATACTTTTAAAAAATCATATTTTTATCTAATCTGAAATCAACTACCATACTATCAAAGGAAGGACTAGGGGGAAAAAACTTCCTTGGAGTCCATTATGAAAAGAATGAATCTCATCTTGAGTCTAGAATTAGAGAACTTGGGTTTAAAATTCCACTTTCTATACTCCCCATGTGACTTTTGGAAAGTCACAACCTCTCTGGGCCTTAGGGAAATCTGGGAAGTAAAGAGAATGTTAGGTGAATTAACAGCTCCCTTTCAGGTCCAGATCTATGATTCTATGCTTACCCAAGTTTCTTTTGGGTTTTTGTAATTCCATTCTAATTCTCCATACCAAGATTACTTGAAATTATCATACTTATTCATCTACTTCAGAGACTTGGCAATTCCCTCTCAGAATTCCAAAATGTAGCAATGAGAGTAATTACCTTATATCCAAACATATTTCATTCAAAAAGAGTTATTTTCCTACCTATTTAGCATATCTAATATGACATTTAAAGAATAAAAGAACTATCTGATTTAAAAAAATCTTAGACAACAATAAGGTTATTATCTTTCATGACAAATAACTGTCATATCCACGTATCATTAGTAATGGCACTAGCATCCTCTTATTAGCTTCCTGTGGAAAACTTTACTTTCCTAAAACACAACTAGCTAAAACATCCATGTTTCCATTTGAGTTTATGCCTATAAAGCATATGCTTTGTAATATGTAAAGAGTTACATAAATGTGAGCTTTATAAAATATGCATTGCTCCCTTTAGTGTATTTCCAAAAGATATTAACAACCTAAAAATCAACTGTCAGAGCAGATGCAGTCTTGATCCAGATGCTGGCATCGATCCTGTCGACCCTCACTTTCAGAAGGGCTATTTCAAAAATAAGCCAAGGCAGCTGCTTTCCTAGTGGTTTGTTTATGTGTCTATTAATATTTATGTGCATCCCTCAATTATATTAAATCACTGTGAAGGCCTACCCGAAGACTGAAAATCAGTATCAGAGACAGAGTGAAAAAAATATCAAAAGGGAAAAAGGCAATATTGCCTTTTAATGACTCAGCATACTTTTAAAAAATGTTTTTGTGAAGAAACAATGCTCAAAGTATATAGTTCCACTGAAGAATCTATGTGAGACAAAGCAAAAGGGAGAAGAAATAAAATGTCCATCACAGCAATTTAAATTCGGCTAGAACAAACACAGTGTTGAAAAGTTATTTAGAGATTGTATCCATTTCCCGGTAGGATGCACTATATTAAGTGGAGAGAGAGAGAGAGAGAGAGAGAGAGAGAGAGAGAGAGAGAGAGAGAGAGAGAGAGAGAGAGAGAGAGATATGATTTTTTGAAATTCAACCCAGATAGCTAAATTCAGAGATGATATGACACTTTAAAAAGCTAGAATTCTCCTACTTAGTAACTAATTCTCTCATATTTCTAATAGGTTGCTCACTTGATTCCAAGAGTAATAAATATTGTAAAAGGGTCTCCTGATCTGAATAGAGCAATCTGAGGCTATCACTATATACAATAAGAGCACCAGACAAAATTGAAAAAAGAAAATGGCTGCTTATTGTCTCACCCCAAAGAACCAGAATACTTATCATGCTAGTCCTAAGGATATTGTCTTGAATGATACTGCAAATCAATCTGTCTTTTCTTTATTTTTTGCTGTGGATCTAATCAGCCTAAACTTAACTTTTACAGAAAAAATAAATTTGATCCTTTTTTTTTTTCCTGGAAAGATACCTCAATACCTCCAAGAAAACTACTTAAATAACTGCTTAATAATTACTTCAAGAAATTTGGAGGAATTTGAGTTTTAAGATGTAATCTGAGCACATTGTTCTGAGGGACATAATGAATACAGTACCATAGAATCAAGAAAGAGCAGGATTCAAATATAGCTTTTGTTCTTTATAAGCTATGTAACTTTAAATAAGTCATTCAAACTTTCTGAGACTTAGTTTACTCATATTTAAAATGGAAAAAAATAAAATCTGTCATATTTACCTCACAGTGGTAAGAATCAAATGATACCATTCCACTTTATATCTACTACCTTCCCTAGTTTCAACTCTATGTAAAGAAGATGGCCCTCCCAGGTATCCCCTCAAATCTAATACCCTATGGCTAATTCAAATCTTGATTTACACTACCTCCCTCCATCTCTTCTCCTCTCTAATTGTAAGATTTGAGGGTAGAATATCAAATTCATTCTATCATCTTCCTTTATTAAGAGTGAAATTGGACTTTCAGTCCACTCCATTCTGCATTTGCCTCCCTGTCTAGTTTCAATTTCAACACAAGATACTTCTAAGATAGGTAATCCCTAGGTCCCCACTCGCACCTCAACCATCACTTTTTTATGCCTCATTTTTATTACCCCCCCATTAGATTGTAAGCTCCCTGAGGGCAGGAACAGTCTTTTAAAATTTTATTTTTTTATGTGGACACAATTTTTAATAATTATTTTCTGACATTTTGTGATCCATGTTCTTTCCCAGCCCTATCCTCTCCCCCATGATGGCAGGTTATATGACATAGGTTGTACATCTCTTATCATGAAATACATAGAAATTGTCTTACCTTTTGTATTTTGTATCCCTAGAACTTACCTGGTACTTAGTAGGCTTATTATTTATTTGATTATTCAAATTTGCATAAGCCACTTTATGAACTACAAGTTTCTGTAATTATTAATCTAACCAAGAATCATATAGTAACTATATTCTAAGTTACTTGACATATTAAAGAATTTAATTTCTTTCCAGAAAAAATGATAGCTCTAATAAACACAATAATGCCATATTATCCTCTTCTGACACCTGAAAACTAGAGCTTCATTTTTAAAAAATTACTTCAATAGTATTTTAAATACATGAATATTTCTCTAATCATTTAAGATAAAGCAAGTAATATACATTATTATTTAGGTTAGGCATTTTTCCATATTATAGATGAAAAAACTAAGTTTCTAAGAGATGATAACTTGGTTTTGGTTATACAGTCAATGGCAAAAGGAAGAGGCAAAACTTTAATCCAGGAATTTTGATGTCAGGTTCTGGGATTGTTTTATTTTGTCATTTATTCAACTTTCATTGTTTAGTAAAAATATATTATTACCTGGAGAAATGAATATATGCATTCAGAGTTTGCATTTGTATATATTTGTACAGATACAAATATAGGTTTGTATATACACACATATATAAACATGAATGCTTATCTATGTTTACATATTTTATATACTTTATATATGTATACGTATTTTAAACAAACAGCAGATCAGTCATAATATGAGTATGCAGTAGAGTACAGAAGCTAAGTGGTACAATAGAAAATAATGCTCATTTTAGAACCAGAGGATGTGAGTTCCAATCCTGATTTTATTCTTGTTACTTTTGTGGCCCCAGGGAAAATCATTTAACCAGGCTGGGCCTCAGGGTCCTTATTTGTAAAATAAGAACATTTGAGAAATTGGCCTCATATGTTTCGCCAGCTGTAAAGATCTATGATACAAAGTTTTCATCTATCTGTGTTTTTGGAAAGAATATGATAATCTAATGCCAAATAACTATAAATTATTCACTTCCCCATAAAAGCCCTTCACCCTCATAGATTTTTTCACTTTAACAAGGGATATCAGTTGATCACATCTATTTCATGAACTGTAAACCAGTAAGGAAGAGTTGGAGATTAAATGGATTTCTTAATGATCCTCAAATCATACTATATATATGGTCTAATTCATCTGATCCTTTCAGTGAAAACAAAATCTACATGGTTTGACTAAGTAATCTAGAATTATCTTATTTATCTGGAGAATAAATTAAATAAATAATGAGGTGTTAGCATTAATAAGAAATTTAAGAAAGCTTATTATCATGGATAAAATATCTACTACCTAGTTTAATGTTACGTGAAAAAAATGCATTTTAGCAACTTATTTCATTGAAATATAACACAAACCAAGTGTGAACATATTAGCATGTAAAAAATGGATACAATCTATTTTAAAAATCAATGGGCTAAGGCTTCCGGGTTAAGATGGCGGCAGAGTAAGAAGCAGCTCTTAACCTCTCCTGACAGAAACATACAAAACTCCTCAAGGGGACATAAAAACAAGTCCAGACGAACGGAGGAACCCCACAACAGGGCACAG
>NC_058134.1:162641620-162672576 GCF_016433145.1 Gracilinanus agilis | reverse complement strand
ACTGTGGTATATGCGGGTGATGGAATACTATTGTGCTAAAAGGAATAATAAACTGGAGAAGTTCCAGGCGAACTGGAGAGACCTCCGGGAACTGATGCAGAGCGAAAGGAGCAGAGCCAGAAGAACTCTATACACAGAAACTGACATTCTGTGGTAAAATCGAATGTAATGGACCTCTGAACCAGCAGCAATGCAATGACCCAGGACAATTCTGAGGGATTTATGGTAAAGATGCTACCCACATTCAGAGGAGGGACTGCAGGAGAGGAAACATATAGGAAAAACAACTGCATGAACGCATGGGTCGGGGTGGACATGATTGAGGGTGTAGACTCGAAACTACCACACCAATGCAACTACCAACAATTTGGAAATTGGTCTTGATCAAGGACACATGACAAAACTAGTGGAAATGAGCATGGGTAGGGAGGGTGCGGGGGGGGTTGAAGGGGAAAGGAGGAGCATGAATCATGTAACCATGTTAAAAATGAATATTAATAAATGTAAAAAAAAAAAGTAAAATGAGTTGAAAAAAATGCTAAAAAAATTGCTTCTACATTAATAGGGAAAAATAAAATATTATTTAAAAAAAAATCAATGGGCTAAGCTGCGTGACCCTGGGCAAGTCACTTGACCCCCATTGCCCACCCTTACCACTCTTCCACCTATGAGACAGTACACCGAAGTTAAGGGTTTAAAAAAAAAAATCAATGGGCTCTTATGGAAAAGTGAATTTTTAAAATTAAGAAAAAGCATGTACTGATTTGATTTGTATTTTTCTAGTTACAATACAATATCAATTTCAAAAACATTTAATAGATGAAAAATATTTTTAATACAACTTAAGTATCCAGTTTAATGAATTATCATACATGGGTTTATATACATTTAGGTTTTCTACAAATCTAAACATATTCTTCCCCTTGGCAAAAATAATACAGAGATAGTTTTGTTACATTTTATATTTTGTACTTCAAAGATACTAAAGCTACAAGAACATCAGGGAAAATGGAAGTATCAAAGATGGAAAAAGAAACAATGAAGAAAAGTATTTTAAAAAATGATTAAGAGGGGCAGCTGGGTAGCTCAGTGGAGTGAGAGTCAGGCCTAGAGACGGGATGTCCTAGGTTCAAATCTGACCTCAGCCACTTCCCAGCTGTGTGACCTTGGGCAAGTCACTTGACCCCCATTGCCCACCCTTACCACTCTTCCACCTATGAGACAATACACCGAAGTACAAGGGTTTAAAAAAAAATTAAAAAAAAATGATTAAGATAATCATGTGATTTTTGTTTGTTAAATTGTTGATATGGTCAAATATGTTGATGGTTTTTCTAATGTTGAACCATCCTTGCATACGTGGTATAAATCCCACCTGATCATGGTGGATGATCCTCTTGATCACTTGCTGGAGTCTCTTTGCTAGTATTCTATTTAAGATGTTTGCATCTATGTTCATTAGGGAGATTGGTCTATAGTTTTCTTTCTCTGCTTTTGATCTACCTGGCTTTGGAATCATTCCATATTTGTGTCATAAAAGGAATGTAGTAGGACTCCTTCTTTGCTTATCATATCAAATAATTTGTATAGTATTGGGATTAGTTGCTTTGAATGTTTGATAGAATTCACTTGTGAATCCATCAGGCCCTGGTGATTTTTTCTTAGGGAGTACTTTGATGGCTTGTTCAATTTCTTTTTCTGATATGGGATTATTTAGGCATTCTATTTCTTCTGCTCTTAATCTAGGCAATTTGTATTTTTGTAAATATTCATCCACATCACCTAGATTGTTATATTTATTGCCATATAATTGGGCAAAATAGTTTTTAACGATTGCCTTAATTTCCCCTTCATTAGAAGTGAGGTCTCCCTTTTCATCTTTGATACTATCAATTTGGTTTTCTCCTTTCCTTTTTTTTATTAGATTGACCAGTACTTTGTCTATTTTATCTGTTTTTTCAAAATACCAACTTCTAGTCTTATTTATTAATTCAAAAGTTCTTTTAATTTTGATTTTATTAATTTCTCCCTTGATTTTTAGTATTTCAAATTGAGTTTTCATCTGGGGATTTTTAATTTGCTCGCTTTCTAGTTTTTTAAGTTGCATGCCCAATTCATTAATCTCTGCCCTCCCTAATTTGTTAATATATGCACTCAAGGATATGAATTTCCCCTGAGTACTGCCTTGGCTGCATCCCACATAGTTTGGTAGGATGTCTCATCATTGTCATTCTCTTCAATGAAATTGTTGATTATTTCTATGATTTCTTCTTTGACTAGCTGGTTTTGGAGAATCATATTATTTAATTTCCTATTCATTTTTTATTTGCCTGTCCAGGTGCCCTTACTAATTATTATTTTTATTGCATTATGGTCTCAAAAGGTTACATTTATTATTTCTGTTCTTTTGCATTTGTTTGTAATGTTTCTATGCCCTATTAAATGGTCAATCTTTGTGAATAAACCATGTGCAGCTGAAAATAAAGTGTATTCCTTTTTGTTTCTATTTATTTTTCTTCACATACCTATTAAATCTAATTTTTCTTGGACTTCATTCATCTCTCTTACTTCTTTCTTATTTATTTATTTATTTTAATTTTTTATTTTATTTAAAATCTTAACTTTTGTGTATTGGCTCCTAGGTGGAAGAGTGGTAAGGGTGGGCAATGGGGGTTAAGTGACTTGCCCAGGGTCACACAGCTGGGAAGTGTCTGAGGCCGGGTTTGAAACTAGGACCTCCCGTCTCTAGGTCTGACTCTCAATCCACTGAGCTACCCAGCTGCCCCTTTCTCATTTATTTTTGGTTTGATTTATCTAGATATGAAAGAGGACTATTTAGATCTCCCACTAGTATGATTGAGATCTGCCAGTTTCTCCTTTATGAATCTGGTTACTATGCCATTTGGTAAATACATATTGAGCAATGTTATTTCCTCATTGTCTATAGTGCCTTTAATCAGGATGTAATGACCTTCCCTGTCTTTTTTAATCATATCTACTTTACTTTGGCTTTGTCAGAAATCATAATTGCCACTGCTGCCTTCTTTTTCTCATTTGAGGCCCAAAGGATTTTGCTCAAGCCCTTTACCTTAAACCTGTGCATGTCATCTCTTCTCATATGTGTTTCTTGTAGACAACATATGGTTGGATTTTGTTTTCTAATCCACTCTGCTATTATTTGCTTCCGTTTTGTGGGCGAGTTCATCCCATTCACATTCAGAGTTATAATTTTCAGTTTTGTATTAGCCAACATTTTGGTATCCTCTCCTAGTTCTACCCCTTCTTCTTACACTATTTCCTTTTAAACCAGTGGTTTGCCTTATGCCAGTAACCCTTGTCTCCTCCCTTGATTTACTTCCCTTTCTACCCCTTACCTTATTATTCCCCTCTTTTTATTTTTAACGCCTCGTGAATTCCCTCCCCCTTCTTCTCCCCTCCCTTTTTTGACCTCCCCACTCCTCTGTTCCCCTTGCTTTATCCCTTCTAACTTTCTCAGTAGGGTTAGATAGAGTTTTATATCTCAATGGATAAAGCTACTCTTCCCTCTCAGGGTTAATTATACACTGAGAGTAAGGTTTAAATATTACCTCTTAATGCTCTATTCCTTTCCTTCTTATAATAGTATCCATCCCTTCTCCTTCCCATGCCTTCTTTGTGTATAATAGAATATCCTATTTTTCTTATTCTTTCAAGTTTCTCTTGGTGACCTCTACTCTTCACCCCCTTCTTTCCAACCCCCACATCATCTTAGACCATTTAGTATTCCAAGCTCTCCCTATGAATAATTCTTATAATTACTATAATAGTGAATACTATAATAGTGAAAAGAGTTCCTTACAGAGAATTATACATAACATTTCTCCACATAGGAATACAAGCACCCATTCTTATTGAAAACCCTAGAAAGTGTAGGAATAGAAGGACCTTTCCTAAAAATAATAAAGAGTACACATCTAAAACCATCAACAAGCATCATTTGAAATGGGGATAAATTAGAAGCCTTTCCAATAAGAACAGGAGTGAAACAAGGATGCCCATTATCACCTATATTATTTAACATTGTACTAGAAACACTAGCAGTAGCAATCAGAGAAGAAAAATAAATTGAAGATATCAAAATGGGCAATGAGTAGAGTAAGCTATCACTCTTTGCAGATGATATGATGGTCTACTTTAAAAATCCTAGAGAATCAACTAAGAAGTTTGTAGAAATAATCAACAACTTTAGCAAAGTTGCAGGATACAAAATAAATGCACACACATCATCAGCATTTCTATATATTTCCAACACATCACAGCAGCAAGAGGTAGAAAGAGAAACATCATTTAAAATCACCCTAGACAATATAAAATAAAATACTTAGGAATCTATCTACCAAAACAAACACAGGAATTATACAAAAACAACTACAAAACACTTTCCAAACAATTAAAACTAGATCTAAACAATTCGAAAAACATTGATTGCTCATGGGTAGGATGAGCTAACATAATAAAAATGACCATTCTATCAAAATTAATTAATTTATTTAACACCATACCTATCAAACTACCAAAAAAACTTTTTACTGAATTAGAGAAAACTATAACAAAGTTCATTTGGAAGAACAAAAGATCAAGAATATCAAGGGAAATAATGAAAAAAAATGTGAAGGAAGGGGGCCTAGCAGTACCATATATTAAACTATACTATAAAGTAGAGGTCATCAAAACAATATGGTACTGGCAAGGAGACAGAAGACAGGATCAGTGGAATAGACTTGGGGTAAATGATGTCAGCAAGACAGTGTATGATAAACCCAAAGAGCCCAACTTTTGGGATGAAAATCCACTATTTGACAAAAACTGTTGGGAAATTTGAAAAATCATGGGAGAGATTAGGTTTAGATCAACATCTCACACCCTACACCAAGATAAATTCAGAATGGGTGAATGACTTGAATATAAAGAGGGAAAGTATAAATAAGGTAAGTGAACATAGAATAGTTTACTTATCATATCTCTGGGAAAGTAAGATTTTAAAACCAAGCAAGAGTTAGAGAAAATTACACAATGTAAAATAAATGATTTTGATTATATCAAACTAAAAGAGCTTTTGTACAAATGAAAACAATGTAGCCAAAATCAGAAGGGAAAGAACAAATTGGGAAAAAAATCTTTATAACAAAAAACTCTGACATGGGTCTAATTACTCAAATATACAAGGAGTTAAAGCAATTGTATAAAAATCAAACCATTCCACAATTGATAAATGGGGAAGAGACATGAATAGGCAATTTTCAGGTAAAGAAATCAAAAGTATCAATAAGCACATGAGAAAGTGTTCCAAATCTCTAATAATTAGAGAAATACAAATCAAAACAACTCTGAAGTATTACCTTACACCTAGCAGATTGGCTAAAATGAAGGAAGGGGAGAGTAATGAATGCTGGAGGGGATGTGGCAAAACTAGGACATTAATGCATTGCTGGTGGAGTTGCGAACTGATCCAACCATTCTGTCTGGCAATTTGGAACTATGCTCAAAGGGCTATAAATGAATGCCTGCCCTTTGATCCAGCCATACCATTGTTGGGTTTGTACCCTAAAGAGATCATAGATAAATAGACTTGTACGAAAATATTTATAGCTGTGCTTTTTGTGGTGGCAAAGAACTGGAAAACGAGTGTATGCCCTTCATTTGGCGAAAGGCTGAACAAATTGTGGTATATGCTGGTGATGGAATACTATTGTGCTCAAAGGAATAATGGACTGGAGGAATTCCATGTAAACTGGAAAGACCTCCCAGGCATTGATGCAGAGCGAAAGTAGCAGAGCCAGAAGAACATTGTACACAGACCAATATACACTGTGGTAAAATCAAATGTAATGGACTTCTGTACTAGCAGCAATGCAACGACCCAGGACAATTCTGAGGGACTTATGGAAAAGAATGCTACCCACATTCAGAGGAAGAACTACAGGAGTGGAAAGAGAAGATAAACAACTCCTTGAACACATGGGTTGAGGTGGACATGATTGGGGATGTAGAATCAAAACTACCACACCAATGAAACTATCAACAATTTGGAAATAGGCCTTGATCAATGACACATGTTAAAACTAGTGGAAATATCCATCAGCCATGGGGGCGGGGAGGTTGGTGGGTGAAGGGGAAAGTAAGAGCATGAATTATGTAACCATGTTAATTTTTCTAAGGAATAAATATTAATAAATGTTTAAAAAATTTGATTAAAGAAAAGAGAACAGAACTATAGGAAATAATCAAATTACAATAAGCATTCTCCACAATCAAAAATGTAATGCCAGAGAATTTGTTGCTAATTTATATCAAGTAATCATTTCTAGGAGATGCAGTAATTTAAAGATTCATATCCTAAAAAAAGGTTCATTTAAGAACAGTGAAATAAGGAGTCAAACAAGTAAGACTATATATACCCATCAGCTTCTGAGTCTTTTAAACATTTTATCTGAATACCTATCCAAATCACTACATTACCATTATCTTTCATGTTGTAGCAATATTATGGTAGTAAATAAATCCATTAAACATATACATGTATATGTCTATTGTTCTATCTGTTCATGTATCTGCATATCTATCTCTCTATACTCATATATATTTGACAGAGAAACATTTCAACCACCCATGAAGTAAAGCTACATTTGCTAGGTAGTAGAAACTAATAGTTTTTTAACCTGGTTATCTAAAACAGTGACAGTAAACAACTTAACAAAGTAATCTTCCATTGGATCAGCCTTAATCACATCTAAATGTCTTAAATAATTAAACAGTGAATTGATCAATCTGTAAGCAAAATTTGATAGATGCTTCTTAATGCCAAAATTACAGAAAAATAATAGATTTCAGAGTGTTATATTCAATAAAAAAGATGGAATTTTACTTCAGAAGTATTATTACAAGTCAATAACTTCTGAATGACTCAGACTATGATGATGAATTTTAGCTGTTTGACACAGGCAGAAAAGCATTAAGAAAATTTAAAAATAGGATGACATAATGGAGAGAGAGATAACTCTGTTCTTGAAAATAGAGAATGGTTTATAAGTATCTTTAGAGATTCAGCAAGGAGTTAATTATTGCCCTTTTTTGTGAGTGAAAGAGCGGAGTTGTCAATTGGTATCTAAATAAATGGTCAAAACATGCCTTGGGTGATTCTGTGTATCTCCTACTAAAGATGTAAATATGAAAGAATGATAAAATCTGGTTGAGGTGGGTGAGAAGGCTGGTTCACTGGGTAAGAACTCATTGAATGAATAGAGAATTCCCTCAGAACTAAGAATATGAAAGTGACAACTTGAGTTGACTGCTGTTCATGACACTGAAATCCTTAATATATTCCATACACTCACCAAGAAAATTTTTTGAAATGTGAATATGTTTTAAAAAGCAGTAAGAAAAACTTTATTTTGTAAACAGAATTGAAAAAATAAGGGAAAATATTTAATGGGCTGATTTTTTTAATTACAAAAAATTCTGACCTGTATTTATGACTTTTAATTGACTAACTCTTAACATTCTGTTGGCACCAAGCTTCCTAATACTGGGTAATTCACTCAAAGAAAGCACAAGCTAGTATTTAAGAACATTAACAACAGTCAGAGCACAATGTTATATGCTCAAAGATAAAAAGCAGAGCTGGATCAAAGAAGACATGAGTTTTATTAAATTGAAAACAATAGTACTGATTTTTTCTTAGGTTTCATTATGGTTTGTGATATAGTGATTCAAAGTGTGAAGGAAAAAATTAAAAACACTAAAATATATTAATACAATTCTGAAAAGCTGAAAAATCTGTTTGGGAAATGGTGGTAATATTTTCGCAAACGTTTACCACTGCTCTAGGTATTCTCCTTTCTCTTGAGTTCTCTAGAGCTTCCACAGCAGAAAATTATATCTTCTTTGCAATCTTACTAATTAGTAATCCCTTACTTGAAATAGTAGGGAGTAGAAAACAGTTTATCCTATGTATCTATTAGAGAGCCTGTCCCCTCCTCACCCAATACAATCTTAAACACTGTTCTGAATTCCCAACCTGTTCAGATAGATGTGACATTAGATCTAGGATTTCCACTGGTAAGAGATAAGAGAACTTGTAACTATATCCTGAGTCTAAGAGGTAGCCATTTGCAGGATCATCATTTATTTCATCCTGTCATGGTTTGAAGGCTATCATAGTAAAGGTCCTAGTAAATTTCTGTTGCTTACCTTACCTGATTTGTCTCTAGTATATGTTGTAGTTATTGATGGGCAATCTGGTTTGTGTGGAGAAGATGAAAGTTCTGTTCTAATGTTTTTCTTTTGGTACCATCCTTCCTCTCTATGCTGACATTTACACTTAATTATCTAAACGCAAGTCATATAGTTTTCCCTTCAACAAGTCAAAATGAATGGGATATCCATTGCTTTGCCTTGGATGGCAGGTCTAATTCTTCAGAGGATCATACTTTAATGTTCCAGGACCATTAACATGATGTTAAAGAGATTAACTGCTTAATTAGATGAAGTTATAACTACATAAATATGGAATTTTACCTCCATAAAATTAAGAATAGGTGCAGAATGTGCTTTGTATTTTGCTCTTTTTAAATGAGAACTTGATAAATTTATGCCTTGTTAGTCTAAGTAGTTGATTATATATCTTTAAGAAAACACTTTTATGGAATATGACAAGGTTTTCCTTGACCTTCTTAATTTTTTTTCACACCAACATTTCCTATTTGAAAACTACTGTTTGCCATACATCTGATAAAAATAGATACCAGGATTCATCTTGAGTCAAGAGCTACAAATAAAGTAAAAGTATAAACAGAAAGTAAATATTTTCTTCATCATTTGCTCTAAGAACTCAAACTATTACAGAAATGTCAAATATATGTCTTTATTATTATTATTTTGCTTTATCTTGCTATGGCACTTATAGAAGGAACAAAGATGGAGAACACATTCCATTTGTTTCTAAAACTGGAAAGTTTAGTTTTATTAATATTCTATGATATTACTTCATGACTATGGAATGTCCTACAAAACTGGAAAAACTTAAATGCAGTTCCAGTAACAGACTTTATGTCTCTCATCCAAGGACCAGTGTAGCTGCAACAGAGAAGCTTATCATCAGTCTAAATTCAGAGTAATGAATTTTTTGGCAATGGTGACTCTAAAGAACTATCCATCAATCAAATATGAGTTGCAAACTGCTCTGATGGAATGAGTGTGTCTGTGTCTCTATATATGTGTACATATGTACATATATATTTAATTAAGGTATTAAAGTAATTAATTCATATTTTGAATTCTAAATAAATAAGTGGAATCAAGATCATTAAAACTTAGAGAATTTGGGTAGTTTGTCATGAACTAAAATAAAAACTATATTTCCCTTATATAGGTTCAGTCTGTCTTTTGATTTTGTACATTAAAAAAGTCCATTAGTATAGCAGAATTAAAGTTCTAAAACTAATTATTTTCATTTTCCATTATTCTAATACATATCCTACATTTTCTGATAGTGGAAAATAATCAAAAGAAATCTCAATGAAATTTAGCTCATTGTTTTATAAATTTAAATTCAGTATTGGTGAACTGGCAATTTAACCATTACAAAATAGGAAGATATGTTAAAGATTAAATCATGAATCTGAGTAATCTATCATTTCAGAGAAATGCATATTCCACAATCAAAATCAACTATATTAACCATATTTTCTTTTTTTTCTACTTTTCAAGTAATTCATCAATAATGTGATGTTATTGAGGAGACTTGACCTGGTTTTCCCATTTTCTTTATAAATTAAGGTTGACCTGAAAGTCCCATATCTGCAGTATAATGAATGAAATTTAAACCAATGGCCTCTGTTAAAACTTGGTGAGCTATATAACTCCATATTCTGCCCAGCACAGAAAAACTTGTTCTCAATTCCAAAATAAAAGCACTCAAATTTTCTGATGTGACATTCTTTGAAGGCAAATATAAATCATACTTCCAAAAAGATCTAATATCTCATACATTAAAGTTCTCTCAAAAACAAGAATATAAATTTACTATGCCTATTCCTAGACTGTGATATAAATGATACCCTGTCTTTCTTATCCCATCTGCTCCTGTACTTGAAATTTCAACTAAATTATATAAGCAGACTCAATAGCATCTTAGTAACCTTTTCTGAAAGGTTGTCCACAGCAACCTCAGACAATTATGTGACATGCATAAAAACTGGGATATATATATATATATATATATTGTTCAAGATAAATCTTAGGCAAATGATCTATGATCTGTAAAAAGAAATATGGTGAAAACTAGAGAGCATGTTGAATATTTTAATATTCATTCTCACTAAAACTGATTATATGTATAATTACTTAGAATTATTCAGGCACCATAATTATTTATTGAATTGGTAAATAAGTATTAAGATCTGAGTGATACTATCATCAACTGCCATAAATCATTTGAGTAAAAATTCAAAAAGTCAGATGAAAGTCCTTGACTACAAACACTTCACAATATAATGGGAAAGACAATCCAGACTTTAAAAAGAGATATTTTTAGTTTTGTTTAATAATAATTCAATTTACTTAATATTTGCATCTATACTTTATAGCCAAAAAATTACTAGCTACAAACTACATACATGTCAGTATTAAAAATAATAGCAAAACAACTAAAATTGTTCAAAATTGAATGTTTGAGCTGCCTTGTTAAGACGTGAGATCCGTACTACTTTTTATAAAGTGATATTGCAAATGAATGGAACTAATACTTTAAGACTAGATGACATTAAGGCCCTTTCCAATTTTAAGACTTTATTGTCAGAAAGAGCAATAGACTTAATAGTCTCTGCCTAGAATTTCCAGGATATTTACGTGACCTGATTGTGACTGTACCAAATTCTCTCAAATAAATTATTGCAGCAGGTGGTGGTTGTTGTGGTTGCAGGCAGTTCTGGGCAACCATAGAGAAGGGATAAAAATCTTGTTCTTTTGAAGACTCCTCAGATTTCACACAGGCAGCCACCTGTTCTTAGGAGTAATGAAATTATTTACAAAATGATTATAGGAAGATATTAGATGGTATTGGATAAGAGAAGACATAGTATGATGATATGCTGTTCTAGCCTGAAAAATATCTTAATGGCAAAATTATTGTATTTGCTTAAGTCAAATTCAAATCTACCTGCTATTTCCTTAGTACAGTTGTTGCCTCTAGAAGTATAAACTGTACCTATTTGTATCGACTCATCTAGTATAATTCTTTTTCATGTTCTCCCCAAATTAGGCACACAAGGCCCATTCAACATGTTGGAAACCTTCCTTTTGACATTGTAAGGATACCAATGGAAGTAATAGATTGCACACTTGTTACCTCTTCATTCCTGGCACATGTCCAGCTCATCTCCACTTTCATTCGTACATTTCTTTGGTGATATGCTTTACTTTTGTTCTTTTTCAAAGTCCTGCATCTGTTGCATGGTGTACTTTATTCCTACCAACAATATCCTTTTCCATTGCCCTCTATGTGACATTCATTTTAAAATCTTCAAAGACTTGAACATTCCATGACTCATAGATATACAACACTGATAGAACATTGGAATTTAAAAAAATGATCAGCCTTTGTTTCTGGGAGAAATCTGAGGTCATTAAAAAATCTTTGCAATTTCACAAGAGTGGTCTCATCTACTCTATATACTTTTCCTCTTTAATTCTAAGCCCAAATTATTATCTCTTTGTACTTTATGGTTAATATGAATGAATATATGAATGAATACATATATATATATACACATAGATAAGCTTTATAGGTTGAATAACTGCATGTCATAATCTGAACAATAGATGAATCCAGTTATTTGGATTTTCCTTCTGTTATGATGGCTGGACCAAGCTGTTTTAAATGGTCATGATGTCTTCCTTCATATTCTGGAGCCTGGTGGAATAAACATGATATAATTCGCTAACAAGAATATCTACAGGGCTTTGTGATCCATAAATACCCCTTTTCAACTTGAATTTGTGCTATATTTCCACTATGATAATGAGAAATACTTTGGGAGAGCTTTTGCATATCCTTGTTTTATTCCTTATCTGTTATTTATGGCTTTGGAATTGAATAAGAATATTTTAGTTTTTATTTTTATGAGCAAACTTTCATAATTACAAAGAATTAAAGATACATAATTGGAAAAGAGACTTTACTATGGCATTTTGTATATATATAATATGTGTCTGTATGTATAAATATACATCTATATATACATATGTGTCTGTACTTAGATACACATAAATAAACAAAATGGACACAATCTGTTTCTGTAACTTTCAGTCAATTTGTGATGGTGAAAAAGAGGTCTTCTCTGGAATATTGTTTTCAAATGTCTGCCCTTTTTACAATTATACTTATCAAATAAACTATCACCGAATGATTTTACAAAGAATTTGTGGAAATGAGAAACTGGACAAAAAGATAAATAGTGTTTGATACTCTTTCTGTCATGTTTTTTTCTCAGTTTTAATAAGGTCTCAGTTTTTTCTTATAATTTGGCACCTTCATCTTTTAGTGATCTTTTGAGTCAACTCCTCACTATATTCAAAACTGTGTTGCCTCCAACAAATATTTACTATCTATACAACAGATATATTGCAATTTGTTTTTCTCATGAATGTCCTATTTAAAACCAATTTTACCTGTTTTATAAGTATATTTGGGACTCTGATGTCCTAATTTCAAATGTAGTAGTTCTCCTGTTATTGATTGTAGAAAAATGTATTATATCCGTCTTCTATGTATTTTAACTCATATTCTGCTTTCCTTCCATTTTTATGCTTAAGAAAACAAAAAAAAAGAATATTGAGATCATTCACCTTCTTTGAATTTATTAACATTCTTTTATTTTTTGAAAAACAGGTTTTGCCTTACACTGCATATTCTGTTTTTAAAAGTGATACTATTCCTAATCTTTCATTGTTATTCTCTGTAAAATTTCACCAATGAATTGTATTCAAATTTTATATTACTTTTGAATACTTATAACTTTTCTCCTGGCAAGTAATGATTTTAATGAAGACACGTTTTAGGCTCTTTTAATCTCCTTGTTATGGCAATTGATATTTGTTTGTTAAGGTTCTCTCTGAAACTTTTGAAATCTTTGTCTATGATCTTTATTAAGTCCACCTCATGTTTTCTATCATTAATAACATTTAAAATTGGTGAATATTGAGTTATTCAAATTAAATGATATATGTTTCTCTCATTTGTATAATTTCAGCTTTGTACTAATTTTTTTAATGTTGGGTAATTGACTCTTTACTGATAACTGACTCAATTATGACTCATACGTAAGTAATATTTTGTATTTTTTGAAGTCAGGAAAATTTTCTGATATTACTTGCTGCTTGCAACCCCCTACCACTGGCTGATTATTTTCTTTTCCCCCAAAGACATATAAAAATAAAATTTTAAACATTCCTTCATTTAAAATTTTAAGTTACAAATTCTCTCCTCATAATTGACTGTATCAACAAGCAAACAAACAAAAATCACATGATTATCACAATAGATGCTGAAAAAACCTTTGACAAAATATAGCACCCATTCCTATTGAAAACACTGGAAAGTATAGGATTAGAAGGACCTTTCCTAAAAATAATAAAGAGTACACATCTAAAACCATCAACAAGCATGATATGCAATGGGGATAAAGTAGAAGCCTTCATAGTAAGATCAGGCGTGAAACAAGGATGCCCATTATCACCTATATTATTTAACATTGTACTAGAAACACTAGCAGTAGCAATCAGAGAAGAAAAATAAATTGAAGATATCAAAATGGGCAATGAGTAGAGTAAGCTATCACTCTTTGCAGATGATATGATGGTCTACTTTAAAAATCCTAGAGAATCAACTAAGAAGTTTGTAGAAATAATCAACAACTTTAGCAAAGTTGCAGGATACAAAATAAATGCACACACATCATCAGCATTTCTATATATTTCAAACACATCACAGCAGCAAGAGGTAGAAAGAGAAACACCATTTAAAATCACCCTAGACAATATAAAATACTTAGAAATCTATCTACCAAAACAAACTCAGGAATTATACAAACATAACTACAAAACACTTTCCAAACAATTAAAACTGGATCTAAACAACTGGAAAAACATTGATTGCTCATGGGTAGGATGAGCTAACATAATAAAAATGACCATTCTACCAAAATTAATTAATTTATTTAGTGCCATAACTATCAAACTACCAAAAAACTTCTTTAATGAATTAGAGAAAACTATAACGAAGTTCATTTGGAAGAACAAAAGATCAAGAATATCAAGGGAAATAATGAAAAAAATGTGAAGGAAGGTGGCCTAGCAGTACCAGATATTAAACTATACTATAAAGCAGTGGTCATCAAAACAATATGGTACTGGCAAGGAGACAGAAGGGAGGATCAGTGGAATAGACTTGGGGTAAATGATGTCAGCAAGACAGTGTATGATAAACCCAAAGAGCCCAACTTTTGGGATGAAAATCCACTATCTGATAAAAACTGCTGGAAAAATTGGAAAACGATATGGGAGAGATTAGGTTTAGATCAACATCTCACACCCTACATCAAGATAAATTCAGAATGGGTTAATGACCTGAATATAAAGAGGGAAACTATAAATAAATTAAGTGAACACAAAATAGTATACTTGTCAGATCTCTGGGAAAGGAAATATTTTAAAACCAAGCAAGAGTTAGAGAAAATTTCAAAATGTAAATAAATTATTTTGATTATACTAAATTAAAAAGCTTTTGTATAAACAAAAACAATGCAACCAAAATCAGAAGGGAAACAACAAATTGGGAAAAAATCTTTATAAAAAAATCTCTGACATGGGTCTAATTACTCAAATATACAATGAGTTAAATCAATTGTATGAAAAATCAAACCATTCCCCAATTGATAAATGGGCAAGGGACATGAATAGGCAATTTTCAGATAAAGAAATAAAAAATATCAATAAGCACATGAGAAAGTGTTCTAAATCTCTACTACTTAGAGAAATGCAAATCAAAACAACTCTTATGTATCACCTCACACCTAGCACATTGGCTAAAAATTATTGTAATGGAGAGTAATGAATGCTGGAGGGGATGTGGCAAAATTGGGACATTAATGAATTATGTGGAGTTGTGAACTGATCCATCCATTCTGGCTGGCAATTAGGAACTATGCTCAAAGGACTATAAAAGATTGCTTGCCCTTTGATCCGGCTATACCATTGTTGGGTTTGTACCCCAAAGAAACCATAGATGAACAGACTTGTACGAAAATATTTATAGCCCCGCTTTTTGTGGTGGCAAAAACCTGGAAATCGAGGGCATGCCCTTATAATGGGAAATGGCTGAACAAATTGTGGCAGATGCTGGTGATGGAATATTATTGTGCTCAAAGGAATAATAAACTGGAGGATTTCCATGTGAACTGGAAAGGCCTCCAGGAATTGATGCTGAGTGAAAGGGGCAGAGCCAGAAGAATATTGTACACAGACCAATACCTGTGGTAAAATTGAATGTAATGGACTTCTATACTAGCAGCAATGCAATGTTTCATAACAATTCTGAAGGACTTATGGAAAAGAACGCTACTCACATTCAGAGACAGAACTATAAGAGAGGAAATACAGAAGAAAAGCGACTACTTGAACACATGGTTTGATGTGGACATGATTGGGGATGTAGGCTCAAAACTACCACACCAATGCAATTATCAACAATTTGGAAATAAGTCTTGATCGATGACACATGTTAAAACCAGTATAAATGGGCATCGGCTATGTTGAGGGGAAGTTGGGGGGGGGGGTGAAGGGGAAAGTATGAACATGAATTATATAACCATGATAACTTCTAAAAAATAAAAAGTAGTTTTAAAAAATACTTTTCTAGATTAGTCATTTTGTGGTAGAGATTTTAAATGGAAAAAAAAAGAAGTATAATATGTCAGCCTGCATTCAGATTTCATCTGTTCTTTCTCAGATGATATTTTCATGATGTCTCTGAGATTTTTTTTGCATCACTGCCTTTCTGGGAAGACTTAGGCCATTCACTGTGCGGTGCATTAAATTGATTAAATTGCCATACGCTATTTGCTTGCCATTGGATGTAATGAAGCCTCGATTTTTCAAGATCTCAGCAGAATGATGCACGACTGAAAAAGCATAACGCTAATCGGTAAAAATGTTTGCTTTCTGATTTTCTGCAAGTTTCAGAGCATGTATCAAACCAACTAATTCTGCTCCTTGAGCATTCATAATAGATGGTAATGATGAGTACCAAAGTGTCTCAGAGGCTGTCACGATGGCTGCTCTGGTATATCTCTGATTGTCTACTACATATGATGATCCAACTGTGAATAAGGTTATATAGGGGGTCTTTCATGGGCTTACTGTCTAAATCAGATCTTGGTGTGGGGTAAATACTTTCAGTTCACTCCCTAATACCAAGGATGAAGACTTTCTAATCATGATGGCTACAGCTGCTACGGCTTTTAAACAACTAGGCATACCACAAATCACTGAATCTAATTTTTGAGCTATAGAAAGCAACTGATCTAAACCTATTTCCAAATGTTTGTGTGAGAACACTAGAGGCTATCCCTTTATCTTTGTGTACATAAAGTAGGAATGCTTTGTCATGATCAGGGATACCTAGGGCTGCAGCTGATAGATTAAGTGATTTTAATTTCTCTAATGCATGGATATGATCTTTATTCAACTTTAATGGTTCTGGAACTTCCTTCCTGGTTAGCTCTATCAGAGGTCTTGCAATGAGAGCATAACCTGGAATCCAATTTCCTACAGAAGCTCGTTATTCCTATGATTGCCCTGAGTTGCTTTTTGGTCTTTGGTAAACTCAAATTTTGTATATCTTGTGTTCTCTTTTGGGAAATTCTTCTGGAGCCTTTCTCTAGGATGAATCCTAAATAATTTACTTTTTCCTTCATGAATTGAAGTTTCAATTTGGAAATTTTATGGCCCCTTTTGCCTAGCTCTTTGATTAAGTGTATGCTATCAGTGTAACAGACTTCAGCAGATGGTGACATTAGCAGGATATCATCAACATAATGTACCATTTTGCTGTTAAGGAATGTTATCAACTCAAGGTCTCTCTGCAGGATTTGACAGAAGATCGAAGCTGAATCCGCAAAACCTTGGGGCAAATGAGTCCAAAAGATGGATTTGCCTTCCCATGAGAAAGCGAACAGCTTCTGGCTGTCTCTGTGCAGGGAAACGGAGAAGTATGCAGAGCTCAGGTCCAGAACAGTAAACCAAGCAGCTTCAGGTGGAATAGCTGCTATGATTTGTGATGGACTTGGTACCACGGCATAGGTCTTTTGCACATGGTTGTTTATTGCTCTGAGATCTTGTACTAAACGCCATTGAGTCTTCCCATCAGGACATAATTTTGCTTTCTTTACTGGCATGATTGGTGTATTATATTGTGAAAAGCCACATTTTAATATGCCCTGCTTTCATAAACTCTCTATGATGGGTTTCACTCCTATTGCCTCTTGGCTAAGTTTGAACTGAGGAATTCTTGGAGGTAATCCTTCTTTTATCTCTATCTTTACTGGTTCTGCTGACAATATCCTGCTCACCTCATTTGAATTTTTAGCCCACACATGATCTGGAATATCATCTGGAACCTCATAGATGTTATTGGTTGATTGGTATGATGGTTCCTCACTACATGGGTCTAAAAATAAAATGGGATGGTGTTTCAGAGATCTCTTGAGTATGTGTAAATAAATTTGTACATCCGGTTGACATTGGATGGTGGAGGCCAATTTGCATAGGAGATCTCATCCCATGAGGTTTGAAGGACATGATGGCATCAATAGGAAAGTGTGTTCAAGAGTTAGAGGTCAAATTTTAGCATTTTAACTTTTAGCTTTGGGACTTGTTGTGATACCCTAGAAGCTCCTCTTACTCTTAAAGTGCCTTGAAATTGGTATCCTTCAAGTGCATGGCATAATACGGAACATGTAGCACCAGTGTCTAGTAGTCCTTCATAGTGTACCCCACCAATTTCTAGGGTAACTAATGGTTCTCCACTGTCATTGGACTTTACTGGCACTAGGGGTAATAAAGAATCTTCAGTATTTTGTGTACACTTATCATTGATTCTGTGTTGCATATGGTCTTTTGTGTCTAAACCCAAACTTCCTATAGCACCATTAGGCAAGTTCAGTTTAGAATCAGAAATACAGAAAGCAGGCTTAAAGAGCATTCTCTCCTTCAGAGCTTGTAAGTCATTGTCATTTTTGCAATTTTCATGTTAGCTTTCTCTAAGGGCTTCAGAAATGGAGGTTTGATTTGATTTACTGTCCACTCTGCTATTTAAAGAACTGTCAGGGTTTGAATCAGAAATTTTCCCCTCAGTAGTATCTGGGAATGTATGGTAGTTAGATTGTGTTCCCTTCAACACTTCAGGTACAACTAGTGATTCAAAAGCTGACTGATGTTCCCTTTCTTGCCCTACTGTTTTTGTGACTGAAGTCAGATGATTTTTTTTATCAATCAAAGCAACAGTTTCATTGATGTTATGATTAGCCACACTGGTTACAGGAGAAAACAACTGTTCCCTATATCTTCCCCAAAGTTTTGGATGCAATTCTGTAGCTAAGGGGTTGAGAAAGGTGGATTTGGAATTTCCTAAATAGTTGCTATCGTCCTGCAATTCAGTGGGTTGTGTTTTGTTATAAATAATGGGGAGAGAAGAGGGTAAACTGGATACTACCACAGTAGATCACCTGAGTCTTGCCATCTAGCTAGATGTTGTAACACCTCCCTCCTTTATAACAGTGCCCAGGCAGGATCCTTCAGGTCAGTAGATGAATATCCCTTCAGATCCCACCTGGGGTTGATTAGTGATGGATATTGGGCTCTATTAGCCTTGGACACATTTATCTGACTGTGTTGCTCCCTTCCCAGAGAAGTGATGAAACAACCACTCCAGGAAGGTACTTGAATAGCTTTATCTATATTTAGCAAAGAAGGAGTATTAGGAAATGGGAAGAGGAGTAGGGAAACCTAAACTAATTTTGATAATAGTAATCATTCAGAGCTGTAGGCAAGTAAGTGATTCTGGCTTGTTATTACCTCCTCTGGCTCAGCCTGGGCACAGCTAAACCAGAGCAAGCGATCTGTTGTTTGATGTCTTTCAGCTTCTTCTTCATGCCAGATGTTATGCCTTTACAGCCTTCATGAACCACCCCTTTTCCACCCTCTTCTTCTTCTCCTGCCCACTTCCCAGATCACCCCAGGGCCCAGGGATACCTAGATATTTAAAGATGCTTTGGATACCTTATATATCTAGGGACAAAATAATAAGAGGATTCAATGTCTGGATACAGGTTGGCAATGTCATTGAGGTACAAGACAGGGGTTCTTGCAAGTTTGAGCCAAGCAAGCCTCAGATCCCAATAGACCAGGGTCTACAGATCTCAGGTCCAAAGGAAAGGCAAGGAACCCAAAAGCCAGGGCTGCCAGGGTATTTATACCACCTTGGCCAACCGCTTTCTCCCCTGTTCTCATGGCCTCTGGGAACATTCTGATGTTCAACGGTCTTCACCTGTCAATCAAGTTTGAGACTCCCAGCTCCCAGAGTTTCAATATAACAGTCTTTATAATCAAATCTTTGCCAACGTATAGACTGTTTTGCTCTTTAACCTCTAACTGTGACACCTTGTCCAAAGCAATCAAATGGGAAAGAATTTTGGCATCTAATTCCCCCAATGTTACTGAAAGTGCTCCTTTCTGGAAACTTTGTAAATCCTCACCATAATGTTCTTTATCCAAGTTGCCCCTTTGTTTTATACTTGGAATAAAGAGAGGAATTTGAGTTCTTGATGATTCTGAACCCGATTGCAAAATCTCTCTATGTGAGGCAATGGCCTGATTGATCTTTATACTTCTTACCCAATGTGTGTGATATGGAATGAGAAAGCTGATCCCTTATATAATCATCCTCATTAATGCCATAGATTTCTCTGAGCATTTGCATTATCTCTTCCCATTGCTCATTATCTACCACAGGTCTGTGTGTATCTTCTGTGTAGATTACTTTAGACACTTGCTCTATTTTCCCCAGATTTCTCATTTTGCTTTCCTCACTTATATTAGACTCTGCCACACCCAAATTACATTGATTACAAGGTTTTAAATCAGGAATCTCGATTCATAATGATTTCTTAGGCTTTGTTCCCATTTTCAGATATCTTTCCATGCCATCTAATGAAGGTGTTTGTATTTTTTACATGCATGGTTGCAGCATGCACCATCATGTTTATTCTCGTCATTTTTTTTTTTTTTGGATTCATTGTTCTTAGACCATTTGGAATTATAAAAGGTCTTGCTGTTGTTTCTGTCTCTTTGATTATTGTTTCTTGAAAAATCTATTTGCTGCCTAAATCTACAAAAATGAAGGTGTGTGCCCAATCCATCCACATAGGTAGCAACGTGGGGGTGATTTTGATCTTTGGGTGTTGCTAGCAGGTTGCCTAAACTGATTTTGATTTCTACTTGTTTGGAGAGCAAAATTTTTCACTTCCTCTATTTCCTTCTCCCATTTTGCCTGTTTCAATTGGTGTTTCAAATCTGCTATGACTTCATCTTTATCAGTATCAGATTACCTAGCCAGTCTTGCTTCTTTCTGTTTTGAATCATGTATGTATGCCACATGTTGCCTAACATGCTCTAGTGTCAGTGATTCCCACTGTGGACAACTCTGTCTAAAATAGTTTTGTATCAGGATTGAGGTTCCCTTTACAAATTGTCCCCTTATGTGATTAATTGTATCCTGGGCATGTGTGTCTCTAAGTCCAAGAATCGTTTCTACAGCTTCAATGACCCTATCCAAAAAACTAAGTGGGTGTTCTTCCCCTTGCTTCAGTTTTTCGAATTTTCACCATGCATTTGGTCTTTTGGCATGTGATCTCATCGCTTCAATTAAATCTGTCCTGCATCTCAATAAATATCTCATATTAGTGTGTTGTGTAAAATCTAGGACTTGGTGAACCTGTGGCCACAATTCCAAATTGGGATTCATCCTAGTTTCATTGAGGAATTTTTCCTTTTCCGAGGGAGAGTAAAATTCCCCCAAAAGAAATTCTATGTCATCAAAACTAGGGTTAAACAAAGTGAACACCCTTTTTAACTCCTTCAGGCTCTTGAAAGGTTTTTCATAGAATTTGGGGAATCGCCTTTTCAGAACTTCCATATCGCTAGGAGTAAATGCCTTTCATGTCTTTACGTGCACCACCCCATCTCCTGGTTGAACAATAGTCCTGTCCACAATCAGTAATACAGAGACTACAGCATTTTGGATAGGTTGATCTTTCTCGGTGTTATTCTGTCCTAAAAATTTGGATTCCACTATCTCCATTTGGAGGATTGTGTGCTTGTCCAGCTCTATGCCCTCTTGAATTTGTTTCAACACTTAGAACAGTAACTTGATCCTTGGTTTATCCCTTCTGACTTTCTCAGTAGGGTTAGATAGAGTTTTATATCCCAATGGATAATATAGCTACTCTTCCATCTCCGGGTTGATTACACTGAGAGTAAGATTTAAATATTACCTCTTAATGCTCTCTTCCTCTCCTTCTTATAATAGTATTTGTCCCCTCCCCTTCCCATGCCCTCTTTGTGTGTAATAGTTGTATACTCGTCTTCACTGGTTCCCCACTAGGGTTTCAGAGCCTTCGCTCAGGCCTGTGTCCACCTCCGCCAACGCCTGCACTCCATGTCTGTGCTCAAAGTCCATGTGTGTTCTTTAGCCCTTTGGGGTCCTAAGTCTTGCTGCTCTCAGGAACAGGCCCTGGAGCTGCCAATGACTCAATGGGTGCCCCTAACTTGCTGTATTTCTTTTGAGCTGGCTTTGGCGTTGTAGGTGGTGTGTGTGTGTGTGTGTATGTGTGTGTTTGGGGGTTGCTCAGCCAGCAATTTAGTGAGAGCTGTTTCACCCCTTTATAGCATGGAAATGCCCCGATTCCATGTACCTTCCACGCTGCGCTCTGTTGTGGGGTCCCTCCGTTCGTCTGGATTTGTTTTTATGTCCCCTTGAGGAGGCCTGTATGTTTCGGTTAGGTGAGGTTAATTTGCTGCTTTTTACTCTGCCACCATCTTAATCCAGAAAAAAAACACATTAATTTTTTTTAACACAAAATCTCCTTCCAGTGGTTGAGAACCACAACTTATTTATGCCTTTACATCTAGTTTGACACTCATTTTTTGTCTTCACATACATTCATCATAGGAGATCCCTCCAATTACTGAGTTTCTTCTCTACTTTATTCTGACATAATTAAGATTCAAATGTTATCCACCTGTTATCCCTGTTACACAACCAATTCACCTTTTTATAACAATAATTTACTTTTCTTAATACCTATCCTGCTTTGGTCCTCTAATTTTCTTTATTCATTATATGTTGCAGTAAACAGATACTCACTATGTATCTCTATCATTTTCTATGAGAAATTCAGATTTGAATTATTTAGAGATGCTTGTGTTCTAATTTTCAGTCCTCTAGCCATCAAACAATACTGATAGAAGAAAAGGTAAAATTTTATTATATTTTAATGGAGAGGAAATGATTCATTAATGATGAAAGCATTGGGAATCTGCTGTTTGCATATAATCATACTGCTGACTTATTAGTGCAAAGATTAAATTTAGTTCAAAATTAGAAGAAAAAAATAAGAAAAATATGTCCTGCAAAAGAAGCAATCCAGACTCTGTCCAAACAAGTTATTAGTCATTTAAAATAAGTAACAGAGAGAGAAACTTAGATGTAGATTACAATCATAACATAGAGAAGTTTAAAACTATAAATCTTTTGTTATAAGATCGGGAGGTTAAAAACAAACAAATAATTTTCTTTAGTCAAAAAAATTGAATTATTTGCCAAGTGAAGAGAGAAGGCAGCCAAAAGTAACACTAATTCAGAATATAAAGTCATTTGCAAAACCCTACAGACAAAGATGATGGTAAATTACAAGTATCATTACATAAGGAAACACAGAAAAGCAAAATCATTAAAAACAATTTTCCAACAGTTCCAACTAAACAAGTTCATCCCAAAGGTATTTAAGAATCAAAGAAGAAGACTTACGAAAAATGGAATAGTTATGCCAAATTTTTTATAATAGTTTTATCACTGGAGACAATATAGACACAACACTTGAATTATAATGGCCCAGTCCCAGTTTTGCTTATGAATATTTTAGAGACGGCACTAAAAAGAACAAAAGTGAGACACTCCAGAAGAGTAGTTCATAGATAGTTAATAGGGATGAGTGCTATAGACAATGGAACTATCAGGGCACTGAGGGATTGATGCATCTATAGAAATAGTCAGAGTTAGAGACAGGCAGAAAGACAGAGAGGGAGGCAAATATAATTGTAGAGATGGACAGGCAGACAGAGAAAGTGAGCAAAATTTGTATCAGACTAACCTCTTTTCATTTTTGCAGAGAATTTCCATATTGGTAGCTCAAGAAAATTACTTTCATGGATGTGGAAGATTTAGACATGACACAATTTGATTTCAACAAAGCATTTCATAATTTTCTTATTATTATTCTTATGGACAAGATGTAGAGATGTGAACCCAGAAGCACTCATTAGTTTAAATATTATCTATTGCTGATTTTGTGCTACAGTGTAAAGTTTAATAGTTGTGACAGAGACCATATGTGGTGCTTTTATCATAATGATGCTGCCTTATGTAGTACAGATAACTGTGCTATAGTTGTAACTCAACAAAATTTCAAGTGCCAGGTGTATCAATATAGTGAGATATTTTTAATTACCACTGCATATCCTTCTGTCAAAACAAGAAAAGAAATTTGGACTTCAATTGTTGTATTTTTAAGGCACAATGAAAGTGTATTATTTTGTTATCAAATCAGATGGTAAAGAATTATATTTATTATGCAATTACACTATAGTTATATACCATACCTATACAACAGCTCTATATAATACATCAACATTACCCAAGAAAACATTCATAACAGTATTCTCAACCTTCAGAAAAGCAGAAAAATTAGAAAATTAAAAATGGAATATCTCGCCATATTAGAATTCCTTGTCCAAAGTTTTTAAAAATCTGAATGAGACTGTAATCAAAGTAAATTTCAAAATGGCTAATTTTCTATTCAATAAAGGAAAGGCATTTACCAATGGTGAATTAATTAAATCATATTTGATTGTAGCTTATTGAATGAATTTGTTCATAGAAAAACACTTATTTAAGACAATTAGATCAATTAAAATCATATACTTGTGGATTGATATTAGTATTTGCAGTGTATATCTATATGAAAATACATTTTTGAAGATGAAATATTTAAAATCTCATTAAATATAAACATTTGCAATAATTTTGGTGATAGGGAACACCATCTTTGAACACTAAATTATGAAAATATTGTACACAAAAATAAGTATTTCCATGTTACCAAAAATGTACTTGATTATTATCATTATATTTTGAATTTCATCAATAAAAATTGAGGAATTTGTTTCCTATCATGTTATATAAATACCTATATAATATCTCCAATTTTGCCTCTTTTCCCAGAAAGCCTAAAATAATTGTTATCTGATATTTTAAAGATAAAGATCCTTTGCAGACCTCTGTTTTATACCTCTGTTCTATACTCCCACATCTCTGGCAACATATTTTTATAGTACCACCTCTGAAGGCCTTGTCTGTCTATGTAACTGTCTCTTACTCCTACCCTCTCTTTTTCCTTCCCTTTTTCTACTTTTTTCCTCAGTCATTAGTTGTGATTAATAATCTGAGTTGGGACTATCTATGATACAGGTTGTTTTCTCTCCTAGTAAATTTTTTCTCCAACCTGACACCTCTATTCTCCATGACTTTGAATCAAAATTTGTCTTAGATATAATTAAGATTCTTCAAGTATAGTCAAAGTTCAAAAATGCAAATGTTTGAAGATATTGAAGGATCTTTGATACTTCAAATAGTCTCAGACTAGAATTTTATTGGGTGGGTTTCCCTCATTTCAAGGTAACAAAGGCATCATTCACAATTACTCATTAGTATAACTAAGTTTGATCACTCTTCTTCTTGACTTCCCTAATTTTGTGAAAGGATACCACCATCAGTTTCCCAGGTTTGTAGCCAGAAAGTCATCCTCAATCAGTGATGACGAATCTTTTAGAGATAAAGTGCCAAGCTCTGTCCCCACATCTCAAACTGAATGCTTTGCTTACCCATTCCCTGCTTAGCATCAGGCACATCCTACCCCCTCTTACCCTACACAGGGGAGGGAGGAAGCACTCCCATTGGGTTACTGGGAGGAGGAGTGGATGACTTGAGGAATATCCTTAGCTAGTGTAAAAAGGGGGAGAGAAATAGCCTAAGTGCTCTGCTGTTCTCCAGTTCTGTTGCCTGTGAGCCACCCACCTTACTCCCTGTGCCCTCTGCTGAGAAGAGGGGCAGGTGATATGAAAAAATGTCATCAGACATGGTGGAGAGGGGGAAAGGAGCAGTTTCACTGGAGTCTCTCTGTATTTCTAGTAATGAATTTGGGCAGAGAGGGGTGGCCACATGCCCACAGAGAGTGCTCTGCATGCCATCTTTGGCAACCATGTCATAGGTTGAAATAAAGTAGCTAAATTAGATACTTGGTGGTTTAGGGTTTCAGATAATTTGTTAGAGTCAGTTATCAGAAGTAACACAGGTTTGGGAAGGCCAACAAGAAAAATCTAGCAGGATACTGTTACAAATAAAATTGATATAAAAGGATATATATAAAGTTATTAGGGTTTTATTAACAGCCATACTGATAATTTTAAAAACCACATGCCTGCTAAGATCTAATTCAAATGCCCTGCCATGCTTTCCCCCTGGTTGCTTCATAGGAAAGAGGAAGTACCAATCCCAATCTCCCTATTTAAGCTTCTGTTTACATTGTTTTACTTCACTACATAAGGACAGGAAGCCCGTTGAATCATGGAAAATGTAGTTTGTAAGATATCTCAATGTCCACAGGAAGTTTAGATCAGGGATCTCAACACTAAGCTCAAGGACTCCAAATTTCCAATATCACAATACCCAAAATGTTGTAAAAATGGTTTATTCAAAGGAAGAGAATGAAGGGAAGGGAATTGGGATGATCTGACTAAATACTGTAAGTAAACCTCCCACCAAAATCCAGTAGTTGTCTTCTTAGAGTTGTTATCAGTTCTAACAATACTCTCTCTATACCTAAAAGTCCCAGCTCCTATAATAGCTTACTAACCAAATTTCCCCCCTTTAGATGATGACTAGAGTTGGAAAAGGTTGGAAGGTAAGCAGGATCAAGGACTCAAAGGGAGAGGATCTCACTGACAGTTGGCTTCAACAGCTCTGTAGGAGTCTCTGTAAATCAGAAGTAGCTGAATACACAAACAGGAACTCATGATCACAAGAACACAGTTGTACCAGAAGAACAGTCACAAGAAAAGTGAGAAATGGTCAAACTCATTCAGTCCACCTGAGGATTTCAGACACACACTCTCAACCTTTACCAGACATCAACTGCTCCCAGAAGAAGCTCACACTGTCATTCTCCTAGAATTCTGTAATCTTCCTGTTCCCCTCTCTTTCCAGCAGCTCCTGCTCCTGCTCATTTCCTTATTTCCTTATAATAAGGTTCACCATCACTGCTATAGATACTTCACTCTCATTCTACATATACAATCAGTTGCTTCCTTTCTCCCTCCTCCACATCTCTCTCATCTGTTTATACTTCATTATTCATATAACTATGCCTCTGATTCAGGCCTCGACCACTCCTCATGAAAACTATTTTAATAGCTCCTTGATTATTTTCCCTTCACAATCCATCCTCTATTTGGCTGCCAAATTATTGTTTTAAAAATCATGTCTAACCAGGTCAATCTCCACTTAATTCCATAGGCTTTTTTGTAGGATGAAGTGGAAACTCATTTAAAGCCCTTCATAATGTGGGTCCAGTCTACCTTGGAAGACTATTTGCCTACTTCTTTCCTTCATGCTGTCTGTGCTTCAGCCAAATTGTTATAATGGCTATTCTTCGTATATCATTGCATCTTCTAACTCCAGAAATTGTTTCTTCTGTTTTTACTATTCTCCTTCCCTACCTCTGCCTATTGATTACCTGAGCTATCACCTCCTTAATTTCCCTACCTCAATTTACCACCCAATCACTTTGATTTCTTTGATTTTATTATACATATCCTGTGCTATATTTTCTTAGTAATGACAAATTTCCCCAGTAGAACTAATTTCCCAGGATATTTATATTAAGTATGTATAATGCTGATGTCTAACAGAGTCAGTGGAATGTATTATACTTATTTTTTTATTGAAGTTGCCATTTCTTAAATCATCTTCACACTTTTTATTCCTTTTTCCAATTTCACTTAAAAAGCTTCATAGACAGAAGAAGCTTAAACAGTTAAGGTACTTTGATAAATTCTTTGCAACATTTGCACATTTTCCTATCTAGGTCATACTGTTTTATAGGAGTGACTAGTCATCCTTGACATACTAAGACCCACAAAGGAATGGTTGGACAAAATAATATGGGCTTCAGTGTGACAGCATGAATGTTATTTGATGTTACAACTTGATTTCCCTATCTATTTTCAAGAACACCAAAGAAAGGTGAAATCATATATGAATACTTCTGGATCAAGTATAAAGAGACTTGCCTTTGTCTAAAAAATGAAGATTAAAAGACATGATTTTTAGTGGTAAATACTACTATTAGGTGTAAATAGTACTATCTTTTAGTACTTAGTAGTATTTAGTAGTAAACACTACTATTTTTTCAGTATTTTTCTTTGATATACTAAAGACAATGTAGACCATAATTTTCATTAGTGTATTAAATGTAACATCCATTAGTTTAATAGCATCTGAAGGGCAGGATCTCTCTATTCCCTATTGTATAACAGCTACCACACCAAACTGCATAATTAGGCAATTGGTGAATATTTGAAGGTGATGCTAGTGAGTATATTTGATGCAATGAAAATTGAAGGACACTGAAAACATTCATCTTGAAATGGCCTATTTTGTACAACTACTAAATTGCCTATATTGTCCAACTACTTTGTCTTATCTAAAATGATTAGATGCAAAAGACAACACAAATGGGAGTTCCATGATTTTACTTTTTAAAAAATCCTTGCCTTCTGTCTTAGAATTCATATTTAGTATTGCTTCCAAGGCAGAAAAATAGTAAGCACTAGGCAACTGGAGTTAAGTGGCTTGCTCAGGGTTCTACAAGTAGACAGTGTCTGAGACCAGATCTGAATCCAAGTCCTTTCATCTCTAGGCATGGCTCTCTTTCCCCTGAGCCAACTAGCTACTCTTTCTGGTAATCAATTTCCTTGTTGTTAGTAATTGGGTTGAAATTAGTTATCTTAGATGCCTTCCAACTCTACATTCACTATATTAGATTTCGTAAACATCATATGGCTTCAGATTACTTAAAAGGGCTCATCATTGTGAATATAAATTAAGTAAANTTTTTTGCAATTCTTTAAATTTGTCATTTCTCATGTTGATATTTCATTACATTAATGTATGCAAACATTAACGTAGCATATTGTAATTCCCAATTGATATGTAATTCCAGTTTTTGCTATCCCAAAAAGTGCTACAATAATTTTTCTTTATGTGTATATGAGGATCTTTCCTCTGTCTTTGAATTCCTTAGAGTAAATGCCCACAAGTAGACATATATTTGAAATAATCATGTACTTTTTAATAATTTTTGTAAATATAATTCAAAATTGTTTCCCCAGACTAGCTAAAACAAATCACAACTCTACCAACAAGGTATCAATGTACCTATAATGTCACAGCACCTTCAATTTTACCATTTTCTTTTATCACCTTTGGAAAACTATTAAATATGACCTGAATCCTGAGCTATAAAGATGTAAATATTCCCAATTACATGTTGATATAAGTTTAAATAATAATTTTCTGATATTTTACAATCCATGTTTTCTCCTCTCCACTCCTCATCCATCCATAAAATAGCATATAATATGATATGGGTTATACATATGCTACCATATTCCCATTTTGTCATGTGAAAAAAGGAACATATTGCCTAAATCAAAAGAAAACTCACAAAGGAAATAAAGTGAAAAATAGTTTGCTTCAGTCTGAATTCAGAGGCTATTTGGTTCTTTCTATGATGGTAGATAGAATATTTTTTATCATGCATCCCATTTGGAGTTGTCTTAGGTCTTTTTATGGCTATTAATAATGAAGCCATTCATAGTTGATTGTTGTACATTATTGTTACTATGTACAACGTTCTCCTGGTTCTGTTTATTTCTCTTTGTATCACTTCATATAAGTCTTCCCAGGTTGTTTTGTGATTGTCTTGTCTGTCATTTCTTATGACACAATAGAACCATTACCATCACATGCCCAAACTTGTTCAGTCATTCCCCATTTGATGGATATGCCTTCAGTTTCCAAATTTTTGCTACCACAAAAATAGGTGCTATAAATATTTTTGTACAAGTAGGTGCTTTCCTCTTATCTCTGATATCTTTGGAATATAGACCAAAAAGTAATATTGCTGGGTCAAATGGTATGCACAGTTTTATGGCCCATTGAAAATTATTCCAAATTGCCCTCTAGAATGGTTATATCAGTTCACAGCTCCATCAACAAATCAATTTCCCCATATCTTCTCCAACATTTATAATTTTCTGGTTTTGTCATATTAGTATGACTCATATGTGATGATACCTCTGAGTTGTTTTAATTTGCATTTCTCTAATTAGAAGTGACCAGGAACATTTTTGCATATGATTAAAGATAGTTTTAATTTCTTTATCTAATAATTACCTGTTCATATCCTTTAACCATTTATCAATTGGGGTATCAGAATTGTTTTAATTTGTATTTCTCTTCCTAATAGTGAATGGACCAATTTATTATAAGGTTATACATATATGTATATAAGGTGTATATACATATGTGTACATACATATATATATATAACATATATAAGGTGTATATATATGTATATACATATATGTATAACCTTATAATAAATTGGTCCATTCACTATTAGGAACATATATATATGTATATATTTAAATTATCTGTTCAAGTCTTAATACATTGCTTATTGAGGAATGGTTCATGCTTTAAATGCTAATATCAACTTGTAACATATCTTTGATATTATTTGATATTGTATCAAAGATGTTTTCTTCAATTTCTCCTATTGTCCTGCATTCATTTTATTCATGTAAATGTTGTACAACTTAATGTGATCAAAATGATCTATTTTATCATTTCTAATTTTAGTTAGGTAAAAGGTTTTTTTAAATCAATGAAAATGCCTCCTCCAAATAAATGAAACATGAAACCCCTGTTATCTTCAAGCAACAGAAATTTCTCACTGGATCATGTCCACAAAAAAAATATACATCTGAACATGTGTCCTGAGTTCATCATTTCTCTGTCATGAAGTGGGTGTCAGAAAATAATTCTTTCCCTAGACAAAGCTGTACAAAGGACTTCCTTGCATTCTCTATCATCATCATCATGATGCTCATATTTTATTATTATTATTATTATTATTATTATTATTATTATTATTATTATTATTATTATTATTATATAATGTGACTTCTTAGGTATGTGGTTTTGTGTGTGTGTGTGTGTGTGGTTCTTTCCAGGATGGTCGGACCTTACAGAACTTATATTTTCTTGGAACAATGGGAATCATCTTAACATAAATTGATGATTCACCTAAAGACTTTTAATAAAGGACACTTGCTTTCTATTCTCTCTCTCTCTCTCTCTCTCTCTCTATATATATATATATATATATATACATATATAT